>NC_088245.1:28735489-28745489 GCF_036013445.1 Caloenas nicobarica | reverse complement strand
CTCATTTCTGTGTGGGCTGTAGGCACTCTAGCAAGCTTTTGCCACTATCCTGTGTGTAAGGTACGCATCTTACTGTATTGTACAGACTACTCACGTAGATAACACTGGCCTTCGAAGGGACTTTTTTTTTTTTTTCCACCAAGTGAAAATAAATAGCAGGTGGAAATTAATTAGACCTTACTTGCTGTTTGGGAAAGTGAACTGTTGTTTAATAATTGGATGAGTGTGCCAACATGTTTCTGAATTTTAGAAAGCAGATGAATTACTGTGCCCAGAACTGACCTACTATTTTTATTAGTCCTGAGGAACTGAGATGGCGTGAAAGGAAAAGATGCAGCCTTTAAAATTCAGGATAGCTTTTAGTTTAAGACTGAATATGATACACTACCTTCAATACCTTCGTCTGACTGTGTCAGCTGGGTAAAAGGATGTTCATTTAAACATCTGATATATAAATAAACTGGAGTACACAGACGGTGGGAAAAATTGCAGCTTACAGTACAGGGATAAATATTTTAGGCAATGCTTGTTTTTTCAGTTGCAGTTAACTTCAGCGCAAATCAATTCATGTGATTTGTTCAAGCTGCCTCATGCCAGCCGAGCGCACCTGTTCCGACAGCAGCCTGCAGGAAGGACGCGTGTTTTCTTTACCTGGCATGCTGGGGGGGGGGGCAGGGGAGGGCATGGGGGGATGCTGAGCTGCTGGCTCTTGTCTCTAGTAAATAAATCTCATCTGTGGTAACTTGCAAAAATCCAGTTGTCGATTTTATTCTAAATCTGTGTTCAAAAATGGCCTTCAGACACTTGCCCAACTTAGAAGTTTTGTACTACAGCTTAAATTCTTCACAATAGCAGTGCTTTCTGTGCTGTGATCCAGACACTGTTGTCCCATCGCTGCCATTTTTAGGCATTTTTGAACTGTTGCTTTACTCACAACTACCATCTTCACTCGTGAGGGTATTCTAAAGAGTAAAATGATTAGTTGGCTCTGACGAGGTGAATTTTTTTTTTTTTAACCATGAAAATTCTATTTTTTTTTTCTCATCGAAGATGCCGACTTCACTCACTGATGCAGGTGTGATACATGTTATTTCCGATTGTGCTAAGATACGTTCTGTAACTCGCAACTGGAAGCTCCGTTTTCCTGAAAGACCTTCCAGCACAAGGTGTTTGAGCATACTTCGCATTTTAACAGCGGAAACTTATCTGAGTAGATAGTAGTATATTAAACTTACTAATATACTTTATGTTACAGTATTTCAATGGTGGTTGACCTAATTAGTGTTTTAATCATATTCATTTACTTACATTTTTTTAAATGCTATGAAGTAATTTATGTCTTTGCTTAACTCAAGCTTTGAAAGCTAAATGTTTTAGACGAAGTGAAAAAAAACAACCACCTTTACAAATATTCTCTTAGCTTGTCTAATTTTTTGTTCTCACACATTCAGCGATGTCCTTCATATTTAGCATTTTGATTTATTAGGCAATCTTAAGTATTAAAGAATTCTAACATACCAGCCCAAGACTTCAAGACGCATTGTGCCTTGTGTCAATGATGAATTAATTCTAACCGAGCACAAAAGTTACCATTATTTAAGCCTAGCTCCTCAGCTCTGCTCTTAACGTCATAGGCCAGTTTTAAAAGGCTGAAGTTTAGGCTGGGTCTTAGGAAGCGAAGCATGGTGAACATGGTAAAGCAAAACGTGGTCAAGATGCATTGTGCCTTGTGTCAATGATGAATTAATTCTAACTGAGCACAAAAGTTACCATTATTTAAGCCTAGCTTCTCAGCTCTGCTCTTAACGTCATAGGCCAGTTTTAAAAGGCTGAAGTTTAGGCTGGGTCTTAGGAAGTGAAACCTGGTAAATGCACGAGCAGGCCGGGGAACGTCAGGTTCATGGTATTGAGCGCTGTGTGCTACAGGTTCGCCTTGCCTGGGGATCAACCAACGTGGGCAGCCTAAGGCCGGCGTAGGGCTGTGGGTCTGGGGTGTCGCCTGGGTTTGGGGGCTCACCCCAGGGCAGGGCAGGGCAGGCAGCCGCTCTGGTTTCTGGAGGCGGTTTGTGATGGCGGCTGCCGCCCTCCCCGTCGCGGAGAGTGACACGCTGAGGGCACAAAGACGGCGTCACTCGTGAAGGGACGGGACGGGACGGGACGGGACCCCCGAGCCGCTGGAGCCCGGCCCGTGGCCAAGGGCCCTGGCGGGGCAGCGGCGCCCGGAGCGCCCGGGGCCGGGGCGGGGCCGGGGCGGGGCACGGACAGCGGCCCCGGGGCGCCCCCTGGCGGCCGTGGGTGCGCAGCACCGGAGCTGCCGCCTCCCGGGGAGCGGAGCGGCGGCCGGGGGAGCGGCGGCCCGGGGAGCGGAGCGGCGGCCGGGGGAACGGAGCGGCGGCCGGGGGAGCGGAGCGGCGGCCGGGGGAGCGGCGGCCCGGGGAGCGGAGCGGCGGCCCGGGGAGCGGCGGCCCGGGGAGCGGAGCGGCGGCCCGGGGAGCGGCGGCCCGGGGAGCGGAGCGGCGGCCCGGCCGGCAGCAGCAGCAGCAGCAGGCTGCCGTGGCGGCGGGGACCCGTGCGGCAGCGGGACCCGTACCTGTCAGGGCAAAACAAACCCCGCCAGCCAGGCGCTCGGCACAGCCTGTCATAAGGCGAGGAGGTCTAATTGAGGCACCGCGCTCTATCCTGCTATTTGTACAAATAAAAGGACCACATCTTGATGCAAAATAAACACAAAAGCACTGTTGTGACTGTAACAGGGAGTCATATACTAATTTATATAATAAGTGGTTGTGCACGCTTTATTCAAGATTACGGCTGCAAGAAATGGCATGAATTGCTGGGTGTGTTTAATGCTGGATTATAGCAATTTGAAACATGTCAAACACATGGGTAATGCCTCATGCTTCACTCATTCTTGCGTAAACCTGCATAGCCACCATCCATTATACCCTTGGTAACAACACAATTCTGCAAGTAAATATTGTTACACTAAGTAACCTTTCAATTCACGTTGTTTAGGAAGAGAAAATGCAATCTTGTGCAGTCAGTTCCAGTGTCAGTTTAATGTTTCAAAAGGGAAGTGGTGTAGAGAATAAGTATCTGTACAGTGACTTGCCGGCTTAGAGCGCACACACGTGTGCACGTGCGCACACGTGCACACAGAAAACGCACAATTCACTGCGGGGGAGAAAAGTAAAAATGTAGCTTCTAACTTCACAGCACCAGTATTTCATTTTTGGTATAGGGGATTGCTTGGTTATCCTGGCAGAATTAGGCGTTCAAACTGCAGCACAGCCACGCGCTAAAATAATCTACGATTTCATTCTGTCTTGCAGAGAGCAGCAAATATTTTCCCCGTACCTTTGTTTGAAATAACTGGTACCAGAGCTTATTTCTCGTCTTTGGCAACAAGAATTTGGGAATCGCAGCAGAAGCAGGGGCTGGTGAACGTCTGTGTCTGTGGGTGCGTGTGTGCATGCGTGCGTGCCTGTGTGGGCACGCTCATGACTGACAGCGAGTGTGACAGCAAGAGAAAAAGAGAGGGATCAGGAAGTGTGAATATGTATAAATGTGCATAAACAGGGACCTGTATATTTTTTCTTGTCCTGTTTGAAATACGAAACTTTCAGCCTTACTATCTGTTAGTCATTGTATTTATTTATGATTATTATGCTAACAACCAGGACTACTGTTGTAAAAGCAAGAAAAAAAGTACGTTAGTTTACTTAGTACAATGTTGCAGGTTCTAATTGTTCTGCCACCAATAACTGAAATTACTGATACTCGGACATTGGAAATTATCCTTGTGTAGATGTTCTCAGTGCTTTAATTTGTGAGGGTTTAGAGTTGATAGTACAGACACACACATGGATGTAGATACATGTGCATATATGTGTATGTGCATGTGTGTGCAAGAGAAAAGAGGGGAAAAGAAAAAGGCTGTGTTCCCTTGCATTTTCCAGCAGCCCTTTCTAAGTTGCCGGCAGTGAAAAGGGGGCTGTGGGCAGCCAACACAGAGCATTACTCAGGCTAAAGTTTCAGTATTGTTTTTAAAAATATCCTTTTACAACTATGAAGAGCATTTAATTTTTAACATAAAATTCTAGGCACTCTTTCTTCTTCGTATAAATACTTCAGTGTTTCTCCCACTTCCAAATAAATTACCCTTTCTAGTATTGATACTCTATAGTTTCATTCTCCCTGTACACAGCTGTTGGGTTGGATTTGTTGTTCTCTTGTTTCCAGAGTAGCGTTATTGGCCATGTTATGTTAAAGCCGATTCTGCTGGCTCACAGACACTTTAACTTAAAATGCAGAGCCCGAACTACACTCTGGGGCTTTGCAAGGATACGAAATCCACAAGACATAAAACCCTTTGGTTAATATGAATTGGAAGACGTTTAACCCTTCTCTGCTAATTGTAATGAAAGAGTTGGAGATATGTAAAAGCAGGGGGCTGATGTATTTATTTATTACATTTCTGAGTGTCTTCTAATGTTTTGATGATCTAACATTTACACCCCCTTGCCCTTTTAATGCGCTTGGCTAAACGTAGCACTGTTATTGTCTAACGTTCGAATTTGTAAAAGATGAACCTGTCTGTTGGTTAAATCTTTGTTTGACTAAAAGAGGATTAATGTTTGAATTTCCTGAATTTCCAAATCCTTGTAACGATACAGTTGATGAAGTGTTTTAAATAGATTTCCACTCTGATATACATGTCTTTTTATTGAAAGTAAATATTGTAAAAATCGGAAAGGGCTGCCTGCTCCCACAGTTGTGGCATACCCGCATTAGGATTTTCGTATAACTACTAAGGGCAATCAGACCATTTTCTCTGAATATTTTAAACATTGTACATGTAAAATTTATGCCTAATTTGAATACTTATTAGCTGCCTAATCTCAGAAAAGAGTATTAGCTTTGTTTTTGCCTTGTAAAATACATCACTGCTTGTACCACATTTTCGATTTCTATGATTTTTCTTCACTGATGTTCGGAAGAGTGTTTAAGAAGGGCTGTTTGTTCATAAACACATCTGGTGCTGCTGTTGTTTACCGGGCTATAACAGCTGCCCTCCTTTATGTTTTAACTGTGTCCGTGTTTGGGTTTTTTGCATCCTGTTTATTTTTGACTGGACCATCTTTAAATAACTCATCTTCTGCTATTTTAACTTTCTTCATACAATATATACTTTCACTTTGTCTTGTAGGCACTTGTTTGTGTTAATTCATACAGTGTTTTGATTAATATCCCATGTACGTAGTTAAAGTTGTAATGATACTTTTCCTGCTTTTTTTTTTTTTTTCCAGAGAAAGGCTATTGCTCATACTTTGCAAGGGAGAAAATAACTAAGTTGAATAATTAGGCTAAGCAGCAAGCTTTGTTTCTTTTCCCGAGTTTGCTTACACAGCCCTCTCCCTTCAGAGGTGTCTTTTAAAGTCAGAGCTCGGCCAGGTTGTTGTGGGGACTCTTTCAGTCCATCAGGAGCGAGGGTGGAGGAAAGCGAGGTCCATTCTGACCCTGCGAGAGCAGGACAGGACTTTCGTGGCTCTGAGAAGAGACGTTGACCTTTCCATATTACAGATACAAAATGTGCCTTGAAATTCTGGTTTGTAAGGGCATGTTGGTTCTTTATTTACTGCAAAGATTTCAACTGATCTTGGCAGGACATCTCATTGCTATCCTGAAAGTACAGTATATTTATGCAGTGAAAATGATAAAACATTTATTACTGTAGAGAAGGTAATATGCATAATTTATGCTGTTTTTAGCACAATCATTAGTGATATTCTTGATAGATTTTATTTCCAGCTTTCATATCTAATACATGCCTGGAAAATTAATTTTATATCTTTCATTTATTTGCCTATGTTAAAATTGAGTTTTAAGTCATCTTCAAGTGAACAGTTTGATTGCTGCTCATGCATAAGCTTAATTACTTCCCAGGAAGGACAGTATTAAATGTTTTAAATGTCAGAAAAATAAATGAATATCAGCCGTTTGATTAAAAAAATAGGCAATATCTGACGTGTTTGCAGCAGGAGCTTTTTCTTAAAATGCCTCCGAGGCAAAATTTTATTTAGTCACAAAAAAGGAGAAGCCCATTATACTATTTATCATTGGTTGATACCATATGATTTGTAACACCCTTACAAAATTTTAATTTTGTATGATTAGCTGTGCATCATTAAACAACAGCCTTGCATAAGATATGCTGTAAAATTCTGACAGAATCAAGATAGTGAATATTTTAAATAAGGCTGTATAGTCATCCATGGTTGTCAAAGCCAGATAATAGGAAATATAGAGCAGTGTGTGAAATCGTGCCTTCATTTAAACTGGTTTTATAGGTAGACTTTAAAATGTAGTCGTTCATAAATGCTATTGACCATGCTGCGTGCATGGTGTGTTATTTTGGCCGTTAAATGTAAGCACACAAAGATTGCTTATAGAAACCTTAATTCCGGTGATTAGTATCTGTATGAAAGCAGAGTTTGCATCGCATTTCTTGGTAAGCAGATCCGCAAGGCTTTTTTCTTCTTCTAAAGATGCTGTCTGTGTAATTGGCAGAGAGGGACATCTTGATAATGGAAGTGTGAAGGTGTAACGCGTGTGTTAATTGATACTTCTTAATCACTTTTAGGTATTAAGTCATGATGCAGGAATCTGCGACAGAGACAATAAGCAACAGTTCAATGAATCAAAATGGAATGAGCACTCTAAGCAGCCAATTAGATGCTGGCAGCAGAGATGGAAGATCAAGTGGTGACACGAGCACTGAAGTAAGCACAGTAGAACTGCTGCATCTGCAACAACAGCAGGTAAGTTTGTTTTGCTTCCTGTTTGTTTTTAAACAAATGAAGGGCTGTTTGCAGACGGGCACCCTTCCCCAGCCCCTCTGTGCCTGCCGAATGGGAAGTGTCCTGCGAGTGAAGAGCGTGGGGCGTTATTTGTTGTTGTTTTTGTGCATGTTAACGCTGAAACACCGGGATCCCCTTTTTCTGGTGGCAACGTCTCGCTGCTGCCGATGCACACACTCGCCTGGTGATTGCAATCCCGCGGCGTATTTATGAAAGTTGTGCCGAAGCCTTGCGGTGCATGTTTTGAGAATGTGTTCGTTTACGGAGCGGTGCGGTGGCGCGGGACGCGATGCGGAGCTTTCCACCAGAGGGCCACATTACTTGAGACTTGGCTTCGCTCGCCACCGCTTCTTCCAAAGTCGGACGGAGCTGGGGCGAAGGGACCTGAGTGACTCCTCACAATAAAGATGCTTTGCTGTCGCAGGTGTCAATAAAAAAATGCTGGTTAGTTCTGAACCACCGAAATAAAAAAGAGCATCTACCTGTCTGTGCGTGCATGTGTGTGAGTGTAATTTGGATGTGTGATTTTGAAAATACGGGAAAAGAGAGAAGCAGCTTTTCTGTAGGTAGGTTTCCATTCTCACTCTTTAAACATTTTTTTTTTTAAGTTTGTCTGTTTGTTTTCTCAATGAGTTAATGGAGAACTGCTTTTGTGTTTAAAAGTGTAAAATTAAACTGTCCTCTGACTGCTGACACCATCTAATTATGAGATGCAATCAATTAATTTTTATCACTGTAAGACTTCTTTTCCTTTTAAAACCTGCACAGACATAATTCCTTATACTTTGTCTACCTAAAGAGTTACCTCCCCATCAGGGGCTGCAGATTTTACTAATGAATCGAAGCCCAGATGGTTTGTTTGGTAGACAGTTGGGGTCTGATTCTGCAGAGTGCCAGTACCTGCTCTGAACTCCTGAAAGTCTTCGGTGTCTGGTCCTCTCACCTGCTGAGGCCACTCAGCACCTTTAGAGTTCAAACCCTTCGTTTGTAAATACTGAGGTGTTTTCATTGCAATGTCAGGTATTGCATTAACAGAAAGAAGGTTGTCTTCTGTCAGATAAAGTATTATAAAAATCTGGTTTTATAGAAACATGTTTCAACCTGATAGATAAATTGCATGTGTATGGGCCTCTGAAATAACAGGTCATAATAGCTCTTAAAACTGAATCATTCTTAGTGCTGAATTAAGCAGTGTACACTAGCTACATTTATAGTTAAATATTTTAAATGGTGACAGAAAATGTGGAAGAATTAAATAATTGTAGATTGAAATATGAGAAGTTGTTAAGACTTAAATCTGTGCCTTGCTACAAATTCAAGCGTATTCTGTTTTAACAATTGAGCACTTAAAATGTTACAGCCTGAGGAAATAGAAATTTTGGTGTCTTCATGATGTTCTTATCAGGCTTACACTTATATTTATATATACACTATTATCTATATGTGTACACTGTGTATATATATTATTTTCATATAAAATTATATATATGTGCACACACATACATATATAAATTTAATATTCTTTACATTGAAAAGCATGCCATCACCTTTATTCAGGTGTTCAGGTTATAATAGGATTTTAAAATCTTTATTGAGAGAGGGTATTTAATTGGTGAAAATGGTTAGAAAACTAAATTGAAATGAAACACTTTTAAAACACAAAAATATCAACAGAATAATGTGCCACTTACATGTTTCTCAAAGCATTTGTAGACAATTTGTCCATACAGTCAGAGATTCCAGTAGATAGCATTTGCAAAGACCACAGAGAATAACAACTGAAGATGAAAATATCCAGTTGAGTACTAATAACAGACAGGTTCTGAGGGGACAGGCTTAGAAGTGACAATCTTTTCTTCAAAACTGTGATTAGATCTTAAATAAGCAGACAGGCAAAGTAAAACCGTGGGTACAGTTAATAGGACTCAAGAGGCATTTTATGGTAGGGTCTGCACCATAGGATTTAAATACAACTTGAGTTAGGCATATAAATCCTTCTATAAAATATGTTGATGTGAAACATAAACACTAGTAAACATGCAGAGGATGTCCTTTACATAATAGGCATAGCTGTGTGCTACTTTCACTTTTCCTCCAATTTTTTCAAATTTTTTTTCTTTCTGTTTTTGACCAGATGCCTTTTGAAATATGATTTAAGAGGAAAATGATGGCTGCTTTTTTTATTGTCACTGTAGTAACTCTCTAAAATGTTATTTGTAATATGCAACTTGCCTAACAAACTTTGACAAGTAGAAAAAGAGAACAAACCCCATTGTACCTGCAGTTATTATTCTGAAGATTTTTTGTTGTTTAAATATGTGCAAGATATAATGTACTGATGTCATAGTTTAATATTCTGGTTTTGGCTTCCCTAAGTCATTTTATTGCAGGCCTTCAAATAAACAAATCAAGTTTGTTATAGGTTTTTCTAGAGGAAGCAAGTAAATGGTTGCTGGTTTTCATATATTTTCTTCAGCTGAACAACTACATACAGTGATACTAATACTTAAGAATAGCTATATCAGCTGAGTAAAATCACAAAATAACTTTTCACTGTGGCATGAATATGTACTGGGGAAAGTTAAACATGAGAAATTTTAGACTGTACAAAGAGCAACTGGGCTAAGTTAAAAATTTTAAATTTTATACAATTTGCATCTTGTTCAAGCATTATGATCACAAACTGGTGGATTTATAGAAAGTAAAAAAGCTAAAATAATAGATGTCATTAGGTTCTGATAAACAATTATATGGAGTTTGGACAGTCCTGTTATTTGCTTGAACTAATGTTGTGATCTTTATACAGAAATGAGTAGTTTGACTTAAATCAGGGAGTTATTCCTCATCCATGTATCAAGAGAGTATGACAGTATTCTATAATATATTGTAATATATACATGGTGATAAATGGATTGAGTGCTGTCACAAGTCATCAGGTCGGCTTTGAAGATGTATGACTAGAACGTAAGCAACTTTTTATCTTACTGTCGATATTTATCAACTTATAAATATTGCTGAAGTGAATGTAGATTTTTATTATTAAAATATGATGCAAACTGTAATCTGCTTGGACTTGTTTCTGCTGCTTTTTCTGGCTTACAACGAGACATCCTCTCTCATATATTTACATTCGTACACTT
>NC_088245.1:28617989-28730489 GCF_036013445.1 Caloenas nicobarica | reverse complement strand
GTTTTGTTGGCAGCCTCATGCTACAGGGAATAAAAGAGAATGCCAAAAGACAGGGCTGAACTAAACAAGCAGCTGTCCCATTTATTAATCCTTCATTTGTTCTGTAGTCCTTAAAAGAAGAAACAATGCAATTGCTTATGTAGCTGAAAAGCAGGTAGAGCTGGGAACAGGAGAGCACCAGAAAACTATTTGAGTTACTAGATGAGTGACAGGAGCAGTTGGGGTTATTAAGAATGAGAAGATCCATGTGCGGAACTGGAATTAGTCCATGGGAAAAATAAATAAATAGTTAAACCAGTTGAAATATTCAGGAAGATATGTAAGTGGGGTGTAATGGTACACTCGTGCTACTTTGTCGTGAGTGTGAATTCAGACAAGAGAAAAGCTAAGAATAAGGCTGAGAAGTATGTAGCATTTACTGCTGTGGTTTAAAGCTGGAGAAGACAAAGTTGCAAAGGTAGTTTCAGAAGGGGTGAGGCTAAGGTACCCTTCTCTGGACCTGGTTCAGTGCCTATTAACTTCGCAGTGCTTTTAAGTACATTCATAGATGTGAGATTTATGGGAAGGGACTGAAAGTTCAGGGTCAAAGATGATAAAACGGACAATGAAGATAAATAGATAGAAGACACAGCTGAAGGGAGGTAAATGCTATAGTTATATCAGAGGAAGCTCTCTTTACCTGTGAGAAGCACTTCTCCTTTTCAGCTGGGGAAAGAATGATACAAATAAGCTTAGCCAAAACAGAAACACTGGACAGGAACATTTGAAGTGCCAAAAGATCCAGGTTATTGAAAATAATTTGATTTAAATTTAATTTTTGAGGACAGACTGAAGATAATGTGACCAAAATATATCTTAAAGCTGGAGTACATCCGAACTTTGTGTGAAGTTTCATAGTGGGAAAGCTCATTGTAGTGAGAAGGAAGAACCATCATATGGCTTGACCAGTGGAGCTCCTCTGAAGTTAAAGACAACATAACGTGTGACACCACTACACTAATAGAGCAGAAGTCCATGAATAGGAGATGCCATCTAATCAATGCACTGAAAGAAGATGAGGGAGATGAAGTAACATGAAGCAATAATGTTCCCGAAACAAATATATGTGTATTAACAAATATATGTGGTTTTATCTGAAATATTAAATTGATTTTAGTGTGAATTCAATTTGGTTAAGTGTAGCAAAGGACAAATAATTATTTTAAATTGATGGTTCTTATTTCAGAATGACAGCAGTCACACCTGACAGCTGTTTGGTACAAGAGGTATTTCTGCCTTATTTCATTTATTTATTTCCATAAATAATTGTCTCTGTCTGCATAGTGAGTGCAATCAGTATGATTTGTTTTTTCTCTTTCTTTAGGGATCTCAGAACAGAAAGAAGCAGAACTTGTATATATGTAAATGTCTAAAGAGGTCTCTGCTAAGTATGCAACTAATTTTAGGAAGTATACTAGGTCACCTATTCTGCATAGTGGACATCAAACTAACCTACAAAGAAACAGTCAATTCTACTGAAAATTTAAAATATTCTGCAGCATGCCAGTCAGTCAAAGAAACAAATGCCCCGTACATTCTCTCCAACACAACTGCACAAATATTTTAAGCTATCAGAAGGTGATCTGAAGAACATTTGAAGCCAAGTGTCATTTGTAGGAACTAGATTGGGCAGCTTCTCTTTGTAAGAGAACCTGAATGGGTGGATTTTACATCTGTGACTGTGCATATTAAGGCTGAAAATTACTTTGTAGTCACTTTGCATTACTTTGTATAGAGCTTTTGCAGCCATGGGACTGTTGAAGCCTGAATGCAATGTTTATTGTTATATCATGTGGTATGAAGTGTTTATATATTGTTATTTATAATAACTCAAGCTTGATTTTGGATTTAGAGATTAATTAGCAAAACTAATATGGCCTGTCTTTCAGGCCTAGCAGTAATAAAGCATTGCCTGGAGTAGGCTGCTTCCAGTAAGAAGCCATAGATACTTCTATTACTGACCTCTACGTTACTATTTGTTTTATTAATGTGAGGATTTATTTTAAATCTGTAAACTGATTATCTCTTCTTGTTCCCAGTGAATCCTTCCACCTGCTGGCTTTGGCTCTTCTTCCATGGAGTCTCCTTTCCCTCATTCTTTCCGCTGGCTTTGTATCTGTCATTGTTGGCTCAGTTTCTTTCTCCATTCTCCACATTGTGCTCCCTTCACCTTTACCCTTTCTCGTCTGTCTCTTTTGGACACACAAAATTCTGCTTCTGTGTATTTTACTGTATCGAGCTTGGTGCCTGTGCGTACCAATCCTTTAGTCTCTTTTATTTAGCAAAGTACGTCTCTCTGTGGCTGCTGTAGTTTATATAAGAGATGTTTTGAGAAGTTGGATGTTTTAATCTCAGAATAGTGCCTAATCGTGTACCAAATACTTGGAAATGCAGTCTTAAGAGACAGAATTAGCATGCAGTCCCATCCCACTGAAGTTGCTGCCAACTCCCAAACAAAGATGTGTCTAGCTATGTTGTAGACGGTTAGCAAGCAATTTTTGTAAAGACCAAATGCTACCACTGGGGTCTCTACTATTAAACAGTGCCTAAGAAATCTGGGGCTGGAAGCAAAGATGAATTGCTACCTAGATCCAAGGAGCTCAGCAGCATGTGTCTGTTCAAAAAGAAAGACTGAATGAGGTTGCAATGGCAGCGTTCAGTCATTTTCAGCAAGAACTTCAACATGAGAGCTCTGGAAATAGACTGAGCCAAGGAAGACATTCACTTTAAGCTTAAAGATTTAGGTTGTGATGTGAAGCCTGTCTTCTCCCTTGGGTTGCCTAGAAGGGGTACAGTCCTATTCAAATGAAGAGGCTTCCTTGAGAAGCTGGTTTATCTGAGCCCACTTTAAACTAGCTTGTGTGTGTGCTGTTAGTGTTGTATCTGTAGTGTTCTGGAGCACAGTATAATCTCAACTGCCTGAATATTCACCCAGATTCTTTGACTTTTTTAGTTTGCCTTGAGCTATGTCTGTCACAGCTGGCAGTGCCCACTAACCCAGTTAAAACTTGGCTCACGTACTGTGTTGCAGTCACTGCAGTGGGTGTGATGTAGATGTGTTCCCTGATCTGGGAAGGTTATAACTACTGATTTCTTCTGTGTTGTATTTATTGTGTTGTATTTATTGTACTTATGCACCTGATCATAATTGTTCAAATCATTACATCTTTAGGATGATCTGTGTAATATACAACATGTATATTGCAACTTGTAGATGTGACATCTATGCATATGAGTAGGACAGAAGCATATGTAATTTTAGAATCTGCTACTTTTATAAATTAAAACCAAACATTCAACCCAATTTATGTTTGTGAAGATATACAGAGCAATTCCAGGAGAATCCATATATTTTTTCTTTGTTGCTTTCTTTAGGCTGTATGATCTTTTTATGTACTTACATTCTTAAGGTTCATCAGTTGCCTCTCTCCAAACTGTGCAAGAATCTAACTGTGCTTCGAACTGTACTGCCAGTTTTCACATTTAAAAGCCTTCACACTATAAAGTAATTTGTCTTCTCAGAGTGTTCTTTCTTTGAAATTCTTTTATCAAAATGAAAAGAGGAAGGAAAGATTGCTCTTCCCTGTATGTTGTATCTCCAGGTATCCTATAAATAATAAACTTAGTGTTTTGTTTTATTAATCCTTTTAACTGTATCCTAAAATACAGAATATGATAGCAAACCTCTCCAATAGGTGGGCTTTCCTTTCACAAATTATTCTTCCAGATACAGCGGCAGTCCATCCTTTGGTGCATTCCAAACCGGTGCATCTTATTTTTTGTACTGCAGACATCCTACAAGCCTCAGAACCTGTGGGCTTTTTTTGCCTAAAAGTTGTTTGTCGCAGGTGATTTTATGTTTTCGGTCCTCTTCTGCATTCTTCTACAGAGTGTTCTGTGGAAACAGAAATAGATCGTCTTGTGTTGGTCTTTGAGGCTTTGCTGTCAGCTTCCTCAGGAGAAATGGCAAAAACCAGCCTATCTTCTCTTTCTCTTAAATCATAAGAAACAAGCCATAAGGAAACATTCACTCCCAAACTTCAAGATTTGCCTTCACAAGTAAATAAAGTTAATGATAGAGTTTGTGATCTGATATAGGCAGTACTAATGTGAGCAAAGTTTTTCTGTTTGTGAATCTGAAATACAAGATACACTGAATCTGCTGTTGGAAATTGTCCTTTATCCCAGTTAGTCCTGCTTTAGGACAGTGTTGGTATTTGTCCTAAATCAGAACATCTCCCAGATTCTTCCAAATGTGGAGGACCCAACACATTAGGAAACAGAAATGCTTTGGAAGTTGGAGTGTATTTTCTACCAGCCCCTTTCATAAAAGAAAAATGTCTCTAGCATCCTGAATACATGTATGTTCACTTTCTGTGTTTTTACATGTTAGGAAATCGTCATCACAGCCTGAAATGTAGAGCAGATCCTATGCAAGTCTAAGAGGGAAGGGGAGCAAATCTTGCACAGGATCTGCTCTACATTTCAGGCTGTGATGACAATTTCCTGACACTTCAGAAGTGAGCATAGCTCCAGCTGAAGAGGTGAATATCATCTTCTCAGTCTGTATCCTTGGAGTAATTGATGTGCAGTAAATGCATCATTAATATTAATTGTGTGAAGTCTAAGTATTTTTTTAGTAATGTCTGAAGTATTTCTCCGAAATCCTAAGAAAATTAGAATATCTATGGATTCAATGCAAATTCAAGCAGTGTACATAAATAATAGGCAAGACTTCATGAAACAGTTGCTTTTGGGATTCATAACATTTGGCAAACAGGTAGTTGTGTCATTGTGAGAACATCAGTGACTACTGTAGAATTTATCTAAATTATATGTAGTAATGAGATAGACAAAAATATTTTTGTCCTTTTAGAAAAGTCTTCAACATTAGCCTTTATCCTTTTGCAGTCTAACATGTTTCTCAAAGTTTTTTAAGATTATACATGGATTAGAAATATGTTACCATACTCACAGATGTCTTCTGAAGTTCCCAAGACATAACAAACCCAGAAATGTTAAATGAAATCTGTCCTACAGAATATATTCTAAAGCATTGATGTAACAGAAAACCAAGGAAAGTGGGTAAGTTTATGCATCATTTTTTTCCCGTCTACTTTGTGTGAATCCTTAAAATTGTATTAAATCAGTCAAACATCGTAGTTACTGAAAGGTGTGCTCTGCATACCTGGTAAATATGAAAATGAACAGGAAAGGCGGCTATGTAAAATGTCCTCATGGGTTTCAACAGCAATCAATATTAATGTTTCTTAAATATGTTTTAGTGAGTAAATGCATCATGAAAGTTGAACATTTTCTATAATTTTCTATAATTAATCTGTAGAAAAAGAATAAGGTTGCTCTATTCAAAAGCAAAAGAGGAGGCAGCAGTGTCTTATTGGGAAGGATGAGGAGCTATGAATTGTACCGGGAGTCAAGTAAGCAGAGACCAGAGAAGGAAGATGAATTGTGGAGCAGGAACTGAAGGTTAAGAAGCCCTGTAGCCCCTGGGACAGAAGAAACTTGGGATAGGAACATCCACGCTTGTTGTAAGCAGAGCAGCCTTTGTGGCTTGCGATGAAACTAGGGCAGCCCTTCCTGCAGATGATGCTCTGTCTCCATTTGATTTCTTGGCTCTCTCCCACATTACATGACATTCCCTTTCAAATGAATCTCCTCACCTCTTTACAGCCCCCACCCATCCTTCCCTCTTGAACACACGGTTGTACAGCCACAGCTTCTCAGTTCACAGCCTCAATGCCTGTTGACGCTTGTCCTTTTTTTTTGGCCACCTCTGACCACCAGCCCCTGTCCTTGCCTACTGCAGCTCCTTGGCTCTTCACACAAGGGGAAAACACCTTGATTTTTGGCATGATGTGACACTACACTTAGCAAATTCTCTGAAAAAAGTGCTGTACTAACATGCCTGCCTTCCCGACTACTCTAATGAAACAAAAGAGAGCAAGTGAGCATATGGGGCTGAGAACAAAATTGTGCTTGCTCAAGTTTAGTCATCGTGGCTAGCCTAACCCTTTTTAAAAACGAGTTGATCAACATTAACAACATAAAGTATAGATTAGAAAGCATATTCCTTGTGATTTCTGTTGTGGTAGAACTCTGAGAAATGCGAAATAAACAAAGCCAAATTTTGTCAAGTCCAGAAAAGTATACTGAATGTAGAATTTTAATTTGTGTATTATTTGAGCTCTATGATACAGATTACGTGAAGTACTTGCATGAGAAAGTATGAACAATGATCTCAGATCTTAAAAATTGCATTGTCCATTTTTTTAATAGATCAATGATGGAGTAACATTGTGAAAAATGAAAATAAAAATATATTTCAGAGAGACACCTTGGCACTATGGATTTGTTTTCATTTGGCCAGCAGTCTCTAAGATTAGAGTTGGGTAATTTCAGCTAACACTAAATATTATAACTCATTTGTGACTGTAACATACAGCAGAAACAGTAGGAGATGCATAGCAGTAGAAACAAGAAAAACGTAAATTAAACACAATAATTTTACATTGAAAGTGCTTTAGGGAGCAAGCCTACTTAATTGAAGAGGACATAAGCACATGTTTATCTGCTGTGTTTAATAGAGAATGTGTAACACATTGCTGAAAATAAGCATATACTTAAAGAGCTTAACAGTCACAAAGGTAATAACTTAACAGGAGTCATGGAATAAAAGCCTGTGTATTTTCTGAAATATATAATTTAAAGATCCTATTTTACAGTCATAAATAGTACGAGTTCATACTTGAGACAAATCTTGTGTTTAACATGTAGCATTCTTGCTGCAGATTTCCAAGTGATACAGGTAACTTCTTTCAGTTTTCTGCCTTTATCCTTAATCATATAAATAGTTTATTTAAGGGCTGTAAGACTTAGCAGTAAATAAGTAAACTCATTGGTAATGCTTGTAAAGTATTGCACCACGTATGTTTTTCTGTGTTACAACACAGTAGAGTGGGTTGAAACATCACCACTCAAAGCCACGGCATTCTTTGAAGATACAACCTTCAACATATTTTATGCTTTAGATATCCAGACTTCAAAATGAGTTGTATCCAAAGTAGTATTAAGGGGAAAAATGTATACCTTTAAAATTTCAATTTAAGTTATTTATAAGTATGAAAATTCTTATATAGGTCTAAAACTACTGCAGCCTACTATAAGAATTTAAATAGATAAAATAGATGTGTTGCATCAGTGAATTCCCTTTAAATGTCAATGAAACAAAAGCTTCTGCTTTTTTAATTGCTGTCAGAATCAAAGGAAGACATGCTAAATTTCTGAGTCTAGTCATTCTTTGTAAAAATGTTGCCGTGTCATCCATTTAAGTGTCTATCATTAAAACATTTTTAATTAGAGTGAATGCTAGTACTTACCTGGTTTTTATTGCAGAAATATGTTTCTGCTGCACAGGAACATGTTTCTGTTGTCCCTCAATGGACATGCTAATTCAAGGCTGAAAAATCCAGTGGTAACTAATGGGGCAATCTAACTTGTTTTCCTTTTCCAGATTATTTTCTGGGCAGTCAAGTACCTGACTCCTTTTAGACACTGTAGGAGGATCTTTCTTTATGTGTCTCTGTGTATCCCTAGCCACTTTTGAAAATATGCCTTTTGTTACCAGGAGCTATTGGCCAGTTCACTCACTAAAGTAAAAGAGTCCTTGCATAATAAATGGCTAAACTTTACATACTTTAATAATCTAATAAATACAAAGCAATTTTAAAATACTATTTTGAGTGTAATTCAAATTTCCATCTCACTGCAGTGTAGCAAGATAAAAAAAATATATTATTTTCTAAATGAGAAATATATCCAACTTAAATAAACGTAAAAAAATAAGGAATTTAAATGTGCATTTCATAATAGCAAAAAGAAATAACTAATTTAACATAAGAGCTCATGTTTTATTGAGCAGCAGTGTAACCTCAATGGTTCAATGAATCGGTGACAAAGAACTTCTGTGTAGGCAAATACAAAACAAGATTGAAAATCTACTATTTAAATCAAGGGTTCCTGCATGCTGGTTTAAATTGTCATTAAAACTGGTAATTTAAACCATTTGATTTAAATCAATCCATCCTGTTCAATGGCCAAGTAAGAGAAAAATATGAAATGCATACCCAAGGGACCAGAACACCTCTCTTGGAGCACTGTGCCAGCGCTGTGCCCTTGTGGCCAAGAAGGCCAATGGCATCCTGGGGTGTATTAGAAGGGGGGTGGTTAGTAGGTCGAGAGAGGTTCTCCTTCCCCTGGGGGTCCTGGTGAACAGCAGGATGACCACGAAGATGATTAAGGGGTAATGGGTTCAAGCTGGAACACAAGAGGTTCCACTTAAATTTGAGAAGAAACTTCTCAGTGAGGGTGACGGAACACTGGAACAGGCTGCCCAGGGAGGTTGTGGAGTCTCCTTCTCTGGAGACATTCAAAACCCACCTGGACGCCTTCCTGTGTAACCTCATCTGGGTGTTCCTGCTCTGGCAGGGGGATTGGACTAGATGATCTTTGAGGTCCCTTCCAATCCCTAACATTCTGTGATTCTGTGATTCCTCCCCACCCCTGACATTTTTAATAAATATATCACAAATCTTTAGAAGTACATGATCTTTAGGTGACACAAATATTTTATGATAAACAAGACTTCACTCTCCCCTCCACATTTTTCAGTGCATGTGATATGCTAAGTGTTTGTTTAGGGATTTTAAAGTAACAGAGAGTGGGTTAGACAGGTAACAGACTGGTCTGGAGAGTTGCTTTGACTCACCCTCAGAAATGTGGGTCAGTTCACCTCGTGGTGCAATTGAAAAGCTCCCTTTATATTTGCTCTGCTATTTTGGTGTGACAAATGGCAGTCTTAATTTCTGAGGTTTATCTGGTGTCCAGGTCATTAAACACTGAAAAGTGAGGTTTCAGGTATTTTTAAAGGCAACTCTTAGGGAGATAGTTCCCAAGGCTCCCCCAGGCTCACTCTCCAGCCATCGGAGGGAAGAAGACTTCCATGGTCTTGCACGCAGCTGGGAAGATGGAGCGTATTGTGCTCCTTCGGTTGGCTGCAGAGCCAACAGACCTCAAGTGATTTATTTTTTACAGAAAGCGTGGTCAACCTGAAGCTGTAGGAGATGAACACATGGCTCCTGCAAAGATCCCCTGTGGTGGGAGTCCTTCCAGCTAGGGAAGGTGAGGAGCATTGAGTTGCCCTGGCACGTCCCACCAGCCCATCTCGCTGCACTCGCTGAGCTACAGGGCAGGGCTGTGGAGTGGCTGCGCCTCTGGTCCATGCCCTCAGCAGCTCTAAGGGTCTGGGACATTTAAACGCACGAGGGGAGCAGTTGCTGGGTGGTGGGTTGGTGAGGGGTGGCCAAATGGGAAGAAGAGCTGAGAGGTTGGGTAAGGGTGGAAGAACTTGGAGGGAAGCAGCTGCAGGACGGGAGATGCCATCTAGGGCCAAGAGGATGGAGGGGATTTGGGTGGAGAGCAGCAGACTTGGAAGAGTGGAAGGATGTTGGGGAGTGGAAGGAGAAAGGGAAGATGTGTGGCCTGGGTCATGTTTCCTCAAGTGCTCTTTCATTACTGCAGTCTTGCAGTTATTCCTTGCAGTCTTGCAGTGGTAACTTCCTTTTTTTGATAAAAATGCACTCAGTTTATTAAGAAATAGACATTATGCTAAAATGCATTTGCCGAAATACATTTAGAGTGATATACTTGTAAAAGTATTTACAGTTACAGTGTATCTGTGACAGTGAATTAAGTATATTTTTTAAATTGCCATTCTTCAGCACGATACACTGTATTGCCATGGTTCTGTGCCTGCATGAGGTTAATGCCTCTGTGTTAGAAGCTGTGAACGTTGTCACAGGAGCTGTGCAGATCAGTGTAAAACTTCATGTTGTGCAGCCATGACACAGTAATGCTTCTCAGATGTATGATCTCTTGGAATTTGAACAACCTGCAGTAATTTGGATGTAGAATCCTCTCAGGACCAAGATGAGATAGTGCTGTATGGGTCGGTTGTCCTTCTTCCTTCCCATGTGGAGGAGTTGTCAGGTGCTCAGTTGGAATCGTTCATGGACACAAAACGCTCTGTGGCAACAGACCTGAAGTGGTAAAATTCAGACTGAAATAACAGTATAGAAGGGTATATGTTATTGACATGCTGACTCATACCAAAAGACACTGATATTTTATGTAGTGTGGGTAAAAGTCTTTTCCTTGTTCCATATATGAGGCCTAAACCAAAATAAGCGTTTACAATACTAAAAAGGCAAACAAAGAAAACCCTTCATGTTCCAAGTATTTAAATAATTATGGATTGGTAGATAATTTATTATATATTTTGATTATACAGGGATTGTACAGTCTTACATAAATACTGGGAAATCCTTCCATTACTGATGCCTTCCAGTACCTATGCTGTCCCACTGTATGGAAGTAATAGAAATCAGTTAAAAGGCAGTTGTAGCTAGTTGTGCATATCAAATTTGTAGAAGAGTTTCTCATCAAATTAAAATTAAGGTAACGTTTCTGCTCTGAAGCCGCTCAAGAAAGAGGTGAATTTTAATACCATAACTCTGCCATTTGAAAGAATTTGTAATAATGAGGCGAAATTAAAACAGATAGAAAGGGGAAAAGGGGCTAAAATGAATAGCTGTAATGCACTACACTGCATCTGATTTCACCTGTTTCAGCTCAAACACTATTATAGGTTTTTTTTAAAAAAATGTTTTTATTAATCTCTGAAAATGACAGGTGTCAAGAGCCTTTTGTGATACACATACAAAAAACTTGCGGTCAAGAGGTCATATCACTGCAATGTATTAGGCAGTAGCCTCCTCTCTTGTGGAATTTTCCTTGTTTGAAGTGTTTCCAGTGAAAGATTCTCGCCGTAATGCACATCAGTAAAATGATCTATTTGGGAGCAGCTTTACATGGTAAAGGAAGCTGTGCAGATACTTTGGTATTGTGTGTGTCTTCTCTCTTAACGATTGCATGTTCTGAACTCTCTGGGATGCTGTAAAGCACACAAAGGACATACGGCTTACAAGAACATACGTGTTTTGGGCCTGAATTTTATAAATATTATCCTCATCATTAAAACATCTTTTTGGCCTTTTTTTTCTTAATTTAAAGAGGGTTCTGATGTGCTGATATGGAGCCGTGTATTTCACTAAGCTGTCTGTCAGTATTTTACTTGTATTTTCTTCATTGGCTATGAGCACCACAGATCATAAGAAAATAAATGCAGTATGCAAAATAAGATGTTTACACACACACACAAAGAAAACAAAAATGGAGTAGTTTGAAAACTTGCTTTAGTGTGCTTTAAGGAAAGGCAGTTGTTATTTTAAGGCAGCCACGTATGAGGCGGGTTTCAGAGGCTCTGTGAGCCGAAAGGACCAATTCTTACAGCTGCACTTTGTCTTTGGACATGTCAAAGATTGGGCATGTACCTGCCTGGGCAGCTATTTTCAGTCAAGTTATGTAATACGCTACATAATCATTAGGGGAAGAAACAAAACAAAACAACCAACCAAACAAAAAACCCCAATAGCGGTGAAGGCTTTGAACATTTATGTAAAGTTTTTCAAAGTTTTTTTTCATTTTTCAACACACCTACCTCCAAAGCCATTTGGCCCAGAACCTCATGAAATAGTTGTGCAATGTGGTGATCCTGCTGGAAACGGTTTATTTTCCATTGTTGGTCAATTGTTTTGGGTAGGTGTGGAGAAGACGGATTAGCGATGAAATTACAAAGATAGGTTATAACCAGCTTTCAGATACCCACATCAAAGTAGGGTGTCTAATTAGGGATTTAGGAAAGCTGGATTATAAAAGTGGGATCCGTTCGATTGTTCCTAAAGTGCCCTGAGGGGAGGAGGAGCTGCTTGCTCAGCTCTTCCGTGCCCCAGCATCATGCATGGAAGGACTGGGAGGCTCAAGGAGTGTATGCTTTTAAAAAGTGAAGTGAGATGAGGAGTGGTTTTTTTTCCAGAGTCTGGCAGAAGCAGGGTTATTGTGTTCCTCTGGATCAGGATGAAGAGCAGTACAGCTTGCATCACGTGGGCTTTAACGCAAGAAAGTTGTGCCAGATTTACATTGCGAATTGGTAGGAAGTGATATTTTGATTTTTAAAATAATGTTCTTAATTTCCTTTTGCTTCTGGCTGTGCATGTGCATCATGTTTGCATGTGTTGGCAATTGAGGATTTAAAAATAATTGTCCTGCTAGTCTTTATTGAATTGAGAAAAGGAAATGGAGGAGACAAGAGGACTCCAGACTGGAATATTGTGATGCTTACCAGGGCTGAGGACTTGGGCAAAAGACACATTTTTTTGTTTAAAATTCTTTAAAAACACAGTAATTTTGGATGAGACAGGTAGAACACTGCAGAGTCAGGATCAGCTGCTGCATCTATAGGAGGAGCAAGAGGAATACACAGAACATAGGGAGTGGTAGTTACAGGGAATAGAAAGGCAGCAAATGTGGAGAGAACGGAAGAAAGGCTATTGAGAATAATGAAGTGTAGATGAATCTATATCCATAAGAAACTTTACAAACTGTATTTTTAAAAAAATACTCGTTATTACACTTCCAGTTTGCAATGTACTGATAGCTCTGTTTTCAGTAGTCTGAGCAACAAAGACTAATAACAAATATGAAGAGGAAAAATAGAAAACAATATCTGGGAATGAACAGTTTAGGAATTCCACTGCGTTTCTGATTGCTGTATAAAGCCTGTTCCTCACTGTTATCTCATTTTGTGGTATTCCCCAGAATGCATGAAACATTAGATGTCAAGATCATAGCAGTAAAATAGAGATGTTATGGACTTCCATTCCTAGATAAACAGTCTGTCTCTAACAGTTTGCTGAAAATGGTTGTTTTGATGCATTTTTATGTATGATGATCTTTAGGGGTAAAAGTAGAGGGCGAGCTGTGATAGCTAGGGTGGGATGGGAATGAAAATTGGAGTTTAGCTTTGTGTTTTGTGAGGATGAACAATCTGGAGAATAGGCCAATTCTGAAATTCAAGTGTAATATCATTGCCAAGATTAAATATGTGATCACCATTTTGGTAGCTGCAACAGGAAAAAGGGAGACCGAACAGAGAAATTATAGTTGCATTCTTTTTTGCCTTTAACTGTTTTTAAACAGCGGAATATCAGAACCTGTGTGGAACAAGATAGAAAAGGACTGACTTTGGAAGTTGCTAAAGGGAAGGCAATGCAGAGGGACGAACGAGTACACAGAGACGAAAAGGGATAAGCAGCAACCGGAGGAAAGCGAGCTTGCAGAAGACAGAACTGGAGTTTATCTTGGAAATGATAACATTTTCCCAGTCTGTGTGACTAAATGTGACATTAGGGTACTGAACAACTAATGAGCAACAACTGCACATGTAGTTAATACAGAAATAAGATATTCTAACTTCAGTCATTCTGAAAACTTCCCTCTGCCATCATCTGCTATGATATTAGATTGATGGAAATGTCTTGTACTAATTTTGTACTCCAGACTTCAGACTATCTTTGGTCTGTCAGCTTAACAGCCTGCACACAGCTTCTAATGTCAATGATGTTAAATAGTTAAGGCCAAAGTTCTTATATTTTACCACATTCTGGAAATGTATTTCATTACTTTTTATAAATAATGAAGATTGGTCTGGAAACTTAGGTTCAGAGCCTTGAATCACTTAGTAGCTCTGTGTATTCTGTGTATGAATAAAGGTTTACAAAATTATAATGGATTATACATAGGAAGATAATAAAGTAAATAATGGTAGTGCTCTGGCATCTATCTAAAGTAAATAGGGAGTGGTGGAGACCTTTTTTCTCAAATTTTGGATGTAGAGCTTCTTGATAGTATTGGATGTGTTAGAGTAGGAAGCTGAAATAATCTCATCTAAGGTAGACAAATAAAAGCCTGAAGAAGTGCATGAAGTAAAATTTATCTTCAAAAACACTGAGAGCTCTCAAAACCCAAGGTTCCCTGGCAATGAAGTGTTCATTACTTCTGAGGACAGTAGCCCAGGTCATTAATGCAAGACAGAAGAGCATGCAGCTTTCCTAAAACCTTGTTGGGGCATTAGTGAGATCTGAGTAGTTTTGGTTCCTGTCCCAGCTGCGCTGTAACAGGTTTTTTTTCAGTAACTTTTATGTTCATTCATTAGTTTGGAGCTTTCATGATGTTTTCCTCGGTTTTTTTAGAACGTAGGAGACTGTTACTGTTTACAAACCTCTTTATTCTGAATATTATTTTCTATACTGTAGAAACTGAACCTGTATGTTGAATGAAGATTTTAAAATCACAACACTCAATATTATTAAGTGCATATTTTTTTGGTAGTAATTTTCTGAAGAGTTACTAAAACAATGATGAATTAATTTCCCTTAAGTACCTTATGTGAGAAGAGAAAGAGCAGGTAGGTCCAGTCTGGTGTAACTAAGGAACATGAAAGACCACAAAACTGGAAGAAAACCTAATAATATAATCAAAAATAAAAAGACAGAGCTTATGGTTTGATTTTGTTATGTTGGTTTTATTTGTTTGTTTCAATTTAAGTAATGAGTTCTCCAATTTTATCATACTCTAAACTGGTCATTTTTTCATGAATAAATATTCCCAAATTTTCATAAGCAGTCTACTCAGTTTGGCTCCAATGTTTTGAATTCACAAATATCAGTGACTTGAGCAGCCAGTAAAAAAGTTGAAATGAAACATGTTGCCCAATTTTAGAAAAAATACCCCTGCCTGAGAACAGCACCCAATTTATTTTTAGATTAAAAGCATCTTATAATCCTTAGAAAGATGACTTCATACTTTTTTTGTATTATGTCTAAAAGAAAAGCAAGTAAGATTGGCATATTTTACAGTCTTCCTTAGTGCCATTCTAACTTGATAGAAATACTGAAACATTTCTTTTCAATGTAAAACATTTCTGCTCATTAACAGGATTTTTTAATAGTTGTGTAATATCCCCTAAAAAATTCAGTACATCCTAGTTGCTACAGTCAATACATGTCTCCCCTTAGGAATTGCAAAACAAATATTTAGCATTGCATTGTGATTCAGAGAACCAATGCTGTAGGAGAGAAAGAGTCAAATGGAAAAAGTCACGTACAACAAGTCAGCAATGGGGTATTTGTACAGTGCTGTATTCACCTGCATGGTCCCAAACCTTCCTGAGTGTTGATCAGATCAAGTGGTATCTGCTCAACCTTCTCTTTCTGGCATCCAGTTCTGTGCTGCCAGGGCCTTCATTTTGTTGGGGCGATCTGTGGCTATTTCTGTAGGAAAGATTTATGCTTCATTTTTGCTGCTTGGGTGATGTGAATCAATTGTGTTCAGGGATGAATACAGACCATTGGTTTTAGAGGGCTTTGTATCTGCTCAGCACTTTTTAACAGTCTCTTATTTGGGTGTCTTGGGTTTAGGCACCTAAATCTGAAAATGATGCCCTAGATGCATTTGCAGAAAGATGAGAGGTCTCGATGCTATTGGTTTCTAGTTGAAGCAAGGCAGCAATGATTCATTGCTCAGCTGTTATGTCCAGGCAAAACAGGCAGAGTGATTCTCATCACTTAAGTGTAACTGCAGTACGGGATCCCAGGAAACTGTAGCCTGTGCTGTTTATCAAAAGACTGAATACATGTGGTCAAAATGTCACTAAAGAAAATTAAACCCTGTCTTAAGACTAGCAGTGGTTGGTGGGTTTTTTTGGGTTTTTTTTGGTTGGTTGGTTGGTGGTTTTTTTGGTTTTTTTGTGGTTGTTTTGTTTGTTTTTTTTGTCTTTTATTTTGGCATTTGGAACATGCTCCATACTTGGCAATCAGTTTCACATTCCCCTTTATATAACTGGCCATAATTCTTACACAGAAGGACAACTGTTTTGGGGGTACTGATAATTCCAAAGTGATACAGAGACTTCAATGGCTAATTATACTTTTTTACCATGATGCCCTGTGGCTTGTTAATAGACAGGGTTGGAAACAAGTTTGGTTTGCTTTTATTTATAAAGAAGTTATTACATCATGCTTGATAATTTATTCAATTAAAACTACATAACCCTTCAGTGTAAGACTTGGTTCACAAAAGCAGTTGAGGGTGGAGCTGGGATTAGATTTCAGAAGTCAACTTAGTTTGTAGGTAAGTCTGCCTCTGGCTGATAGCAAAACTTAGTCAGCATGTCACCCTGAGATATACAGACACATTTTTTCTTTATGCAAGTCCAGGTGTGATTCCTGACTGGTGCTTCTTATGCTTGTCTGGATTTGATTAACACAAGTATGTCTTAAATCTTGTGAGCATCAGTGCTAGGGGTGTTCATGTTCCATGAGTGTGTCACAGTAAGCCTAAACTAAATAAGCTCTAGAGAGAAAAACGTTACGCTGAGAAACTTAATCGAATGTGTATTTGTAGTTAAAAATGCATGCGTATTTATCCCAGACTATAGTAGTTGTACTGAATGGTATTTCTACTGAATGGACCCAAGCATCACTATAAATTTTTGAATTAATGCCTTTGAAAAGCAGAATTGTTAAAATCCTGTAATGAAAATCCTGTTATGTTTCTCAATCATAGTGTCCCAGAGAAATAAAGAAGACAAGTTAAGATTGACTTCATAGTTTTCCCTCCAAGTATTTCTCATTTTCAGGAGTCTGTGCACTGAGTCTTTTGATACTTTTGTGGCTTGTACGAAAGTGCAGGGTTGGGTTGATTCAATCGTTTGGTTTGTAGCAGTTCCCAAGCAGTGACCAGAAACATTAAGCTATGTGTTTACTAAGCATCCTAGAAGTCTTGGCAGATTGTAAGAAGGTAGTAGTAGCAAATGCCTATGATGCAGATGGCATTGCCGCCTTTTCAGAGTAAATCCAAATAAGCAGAATAAAAATCCTAAGTAAAAAGCACTCCTGTTAAGAAACGGTTGCAAATGTCCTGCAACAAAGGCAGAATACTAGCATGTTCCATTAGTACCTTAAATATAGTGGTACAATAAAAACTATTTTTTATGGCAAGAGGAGCCTTGTAGAACTTGATTAACTTTCTGAATTACATAACTTGGTATATTTTTCTATTTAACTAAACATATTTTACTTCTTAAGTCTTCTAGTATGTATTTAAAGCAATAGTCTATAGGTTTTTGCTTGTAAAGACAAAAACCAGGATAATTTATCTGCTTAAAATAGCTATTTTAAATTTACCTCCCTGTGAGATAGCCACAAACAGATTAATTTCTTCAGATGTATGGTTTCTACCATCTGCTTGAGTATTAAATGTCTGTGCATGTCAGTTTTAAATTTGTTAGCCTAAGTGAGAGTAATTCTTTAGGAACTTCAGTATTTTTTCTTCATTTATGTTAAATACTTGTCATTGGCCAGATAAATCACGTGATACTGCTATTAATAATAGCCTTGAATATAGAGAAGAAAATGTAGGAAGCGGCACTTATTAATTAAAGATCACAGACCAGATAATTATAAGAAGGTTCTACTCAGCTGCTTAAGTAAGACAAATGCAATGTACTAAAACTAAGAAAGCTACTGTCCCATTATATTTTAAATCTGATGTACACACAGAAGCAAGGAGTTTCATATTAAGAGTATTTCGTTTCGGCCTTATGGCTGTATTATGTAGCTAAAGCAATCATAACACTTTATGCTTATGAGACACACAGAATATAATTTAATCTCAGTTTACAATTGTTTCACTTGGGTTCCAACCAGCTTCACAGGACGAAGGGATTGAGGCTGCCACAGGTATCATTTTTAGTATGCTGTGTTACACTAAACACTACAGGTGTACCTCTAGAAGACCTTGGGAGGTGGAGGAGGACTGTTAGAAATCTAACTAATTTTAATATGTATTTCAAAATAGACTAAATTATTTTTTTTATATAGATATATATATATATATGTTGTGTGTATATGATTATGTCATCTCAGTTTACATGTGGGGATCTTTGATCTGGTTATTACATTGTCATTACTGATACAAGGAGAACATTCCAACCGAATAGTTATTAAATATTAAATGTTCTGAAGATATTATGTGAAATTAAATATTTAATTTTGCATAATATCTTCACAGAAATGTTTCAGCCGTTTTATATTTCGAGAAGATACTTAAATGTAAGATCTCAATATTGCATGAACTGATAGCTTGACAAAATTAAGGCATATACAATTCTCTATACTTTGCTATATGAATATAGAACTAGAGGACTGAAAGTGGTTTCCTTGGTTGTGGAGTTCAGTCATCTCCTTTTAAAAGGAAATCTCAGAAGTTTATCAAACTCTACATAAGTTTACCCAGCTCCAGATGCACGCGTGTGCACAGAGTTTGGATTCTTAAAGCTAACAAAGATTCCAAACAGAGCAGGTAACTGGATAAAATAAGAGGTAAACAAAGTATTTGAAAATTAATTGAGAAGCTCTTATAACAATCCAAATAATTCATCCCAGGGAAAAAAAACCAAAACCAAACCAAAAACAAACACACAAAAAAACCCAAGCCAAAACAAACAAAACAACAAAAACAAAGCAAACAAACAAAAACCCCAAACAAAACAAACCAACCAACTACCAAAAAAAAAAATTCCAAACCACCACTACAAGATTGTAGACAAAATCCTCACTTCATTACCTTCAGTTAGGTTTTTGCCCTGGGCTTCAGTGAAGCCCAGTTTTCACCCTGTGTTCTCACTACTAGCAAATGAGCCTCAGTAACAACTAATATTAGACTTTTCTGTAAATCAAACATGTTCACGTAAACAGTTACCAGTTTGTGGCAGACCGCCAAGTGTATATTTTTTACTGTAACCACCAGTGATCATCATGGGGATTGTCATGTTTTTCCCTCTTGGAATCCGTGTTCCAGAATAATTGTGTTAACAGCTTATTCACTGCTTGTTAAATACTTGATTCAGGGAAATATTAGGGCGAAACAGGGTGCCTCCAACGTACTCCTTGAATACAGCAGACAACTACTCTTCAGTGTGGTGGTAAGAGATTTATTCAGTTTGGGTTAAAGGCTGTCTATGATTGAGCCCTCATTAAAACCATTGGAAATGGTACATTGACTCAATGAAAAGGTTGATAAAAGAATACATTTGTAGTGTCCTTGCCTTTAATAGCTTTAGGATCTTTCTCTTCTCACTGTTACCATTATGAATCCATTGATTTTGGTGGAACTTTGGTAATAGTGTCGCAAATGAGTGGCAGCTCTGTAGCATTACTGAGCAGTGTGATACAAATGTTCTGTTTGATACCTCAGTTAGGATTTTAGTTTGGATCCATAAAACCTCATAAGTAACCACTATCTGTCCATCAAGGGAGAAGTGCAACATATACATGCGGTTAGCCCAACCAGTACTATGATTCATCAAATGCTTCTGTGCTGATCAGCTGCTGCCTAATAGGTAAGTGGTCCTTTGGGTTCAGGATCCTATGGGATCCATTCTTGTCCCTTCTACCTACAGGGCAAAATGAATCCCAAAATCTTAGCTTGTGCTTCTTTACTCAAAACCTATTTTAAGTGGCTGTGTGCCTGATTTGCTCTTGTGTAGCTCTCACGTTGGAAAACTCTTGTTAAAAGTACTAAACTTATGATCAGACATAAACATGTCTTAATCTAACCACAAACATAAGCTAACATGTAAGAAGAAAACTATTGATCAGCTCACTATTTCTCAGAGATACAGCAATTTTCAAACAGGTTTGCATTTTTAAAATGAGTGATCTTTCTTATATCCATGCCAGTAAGACCGTGTTTGACTTACAGGTTCCTCTTTGTTTTGGCCTGTTACTGGCAAACAATTTTATATGCAATGTCCCTCTTGAATTACAGTCGAAAATTGATTTTTTGCATAGAAAGTATTGTCAAAAATTTTGTCAAGATATCTAATGTTTTTAGTAACTGAAGCGGAACTATTTTTAAGAGGTGCCTGAGAGCCTGATTTGATGTAATTAGTCATTCATGTTTAAATATTTTATTGTCATGCCATTAATCATGATCCTTAAATATTCTTCTTCACTATTATTCTCCAAAGGAGCCTCAGCACTATGCAAAGTCAAGCAATAATAACTAGTGATGGTAACTAATAGCCCAGTGCAAAAGTCAGCATCAGTGGCATGACAGAAGTGGAAATTCAGGGCCTTCTCTTGCGTCATCTTCGAACCCAAAATACCCACTGAAGTAAAAAATTAGGGGCAAATGTAGGTCAGGATGTTTAGGTCACCATAAAACAAGCAGGGTAGATGTTCGTCTCCTCTTGAATCAACAGCATCCTTTATTTTGGGGGGATTTTTACTTCATATGTAAAGAAAACAGCATCATTTCAGACCAGCTGTCCAAATCAGAGCAGTCCAGGGCCCGACTGTTCATTGATTTCCTATTCGATTATGAGTGAACAAAACCCACAGAACTCTTTTTTCAAAGTATACTCTTGAAACTCTGTTGAAGAGGATCAAGAAACGGAAAGCGTTAGGAATATAGCGGTGGTCCCTTGATCCGCCTCATTAGTTCAATGGGATTTCAAAAGTGCAGGTTTTAAAATATTGTTCCCACACACATTTTTTGAATTCTAATCAAAAGGCAAATCGATCAGCAGTAATGTCTTGGATGTAAAGTCTGCAGTTTAAATAGCTAGCCAGAAATTGCCCATACTTTTCGTGCTATATCTTTAAAACAATTGCTGTATGATGGGGTAGCAATCATTGCAAGGATAAGGGGACCTAAAAATATATTTCTTTCAGAGTCATAACAATAAAACAGTTCCATTTGTACTTTTTGGAAATAAAACTGATTTAATGTAGAAACAACTCGGAGTGGCTTCATCTTTGGGTATTATTTTTGCTTAAGAAATCAAGTTGCAAATTACACTTTGCAAAGTATTAAGGCTGTCATCATTAACCAGTAGCTATCACAGAAAATACTCTTTTGTACCTAGTAGAATATATTTTGGGTAACAGAAAGTCCCAGTAATGTACAAGAATTAATGAAAAACATTTTTTGTTGTAAATAAAAAATGCTGATTAGCGTGAAAGTTCTACACAATTTTTCAGTAGCATTATAATAGATACTACTAGAAGAAATAGAGAAGTTAGTTTATAAACTACTGATTTGAAATAGATATTTTATTTCATGAAAAATGGGTGGGAAGTTGTTAACATTTATATAATTAAATCTAGTTAAACACAAGAACAAAAGTGCATATGAAAGCAAATTTTCTGGCCTAATTTAATCAAATACACTTTTTGGATAATATAAAGAACAGCAATACCAGTATGAGATGCTATTAAGAATGATACAGGATAACATAATTTCCTCTAATACTAAGCAATTTCATTTAAGAAAATCTTTGGATTTTTCACTTACAGTTCTTCCAAAGAGGTACTTTATTAGACTTCAAAATATGCCTCACAGTAGAGTTTGCTCTTCTGCTAATATTAGGGGATTTAAACGTGAATAAAGATCAGAAAGCACAAGTTAACAGCGAATTTTGAACTGGAAAACAATGAGCATTGTGGTCACCATCATAGCATGCGGGGGGTAATGATTGCACCTTTTTGGACAGAAAATAGCATATTACAGTCCTCCCGAGAACTATCTCAGTATCTCAGTATTTTACATTTTCTTTTCCTTTTTTTTTTTTTTTTTTTTTTTTAAATTTCCTTCGGAATTGCCATGCAGTTCACACTTGGAAAACTAACTTACTTGGTTTAAACATTAGTAAGGTAAGAAGGTTTAAAAAGGCAAAAAAAACATGAAAAAACTCCAACACAACAAAACAGAAAGCACTTTGTTAGGTACCTGATTCTGCTTGGGACAGATGAGGCTTTGCCTGGTTTTTATCAGCCTCTGTCTCTCTCTAGATATATGCCCCTGTAATGCTTTTAACCACAGTTTTGCAACAGGATTGTTAATAGAAAAGGTTAGAATATATTTTAGCAGGCGTCGATGAAAAGATTGATTATCCTGCTCTTTGTGATGCCAGTTAGAATATCTAAGAATTTAGATAACCACCTCAAAGAGAAACTTTTAATTTTTTAAAGGTTATATGTTTAAAAACTACATACATTTGTTGCTTTCAATTAGCTACTGAAAATAAACTTGCTTCCAATTTCATATGTAGTAGGATGCATACTACCTGATTGCAACTTTTTTCTTAGGAGAGATTACGAGTGATCAGTATTTTTCTTAAATATATATGGACAGATTTACATGTTCAGAACAATATGCATTAAAAAAAGTAAATAAAACCAGGAAGGGATGTTTTGTGATATGAAGACTTTGAAGATTCATATGCCAGTGAGTAGGGCGTTGCAGTCTTTTTCAGATGTAGATACCAGCAGTCCTTTAAAAAAAGTGCTTGGATGTGATGTGCTGTTGTAACCATTTGTATTACTGGACCCTAAAAACTTATTCAGGCTCTTGGTGCAAGGTATTCTAACAGTACAATGAAAAGACAATTTGTTTCCTAAAGAGTCAAGAATGTTGTGTCTTTGAAGAGGTTTAAATAATAACAGAAAGAAAAAAAAAAAAAAGCCCCACCTACTGCAAATACTTTCCGGCTATAACTGAATAACATAGGGTGTCTGTAGTGCCATCTGCATGACAGTAGCGTTCTTTACACCACAGGTGATTTTTCTGGGGTAAATGAAAAGAATGATGTAAAGCTCTGAAATCTTATTTATTGTTATTCAAGATTACTGTATAGGACTGCTTCTATTCGGACGTGTTTTTATAATAACTGCTATGCTAAAAGGTATTTTGTTATTAGAACTTTTTATGATGTTTACAGCTTGTTCTTCTTTGGAAGGTTCTTCACTTCACCATTAGCTTGCCTTGAGCATGCAGAAGAAAACTACATAACTACATTTATTAGTTTAACTAGAGGACAACTTTTTGGCAATAATATGGATGACTCAGATCTCATTTCCTTCCCGTCAAATTCAATCGACTCCTTGCCCCATTCTCTTCCTTTCATATAGCAGTTGGGGGACTACAGAAAAGGCCATGTTTGCCGTGCCCTCAGAGGTGTTAGGAGCCCTCTCTGTACCTCACCTTGAAGGTTTGCTTTTGCATTTACTTTTTTTTTTTTTTTTTTTAAGTTCAGTTGCATTGAGGAACTCTATTGGATAACTTGCCTTCCCAAAATGTTGGCCAAGTTCTGACAGTTCAGTCTGTTTTCCTGCCTAAGGGAGTCTTGTCTGCGATGCAGATGATAATAAAAACACAGGTCCTCTTGCCTAACCTGGCACTAAAAACTGGAAAAGGAGTTTCCCTTTTTCTCCAATGGTGTAGTCTGCTATTAGAGAATATACCACTTCACCAACTGTACAGAAAAAATTCTATGCCTTCTTCTCCATAGCACAGGGAACGTGATTTATGCCTCTGTCCTGGTTACGCCCTCTGCCATCTTTCAAACAGCAGAGAAGGGGCTCTTGCAAATGGGTAGAAAAAAACAAAAAGAAATGTTTTAAGAGAAAAGCATTCCTTTCCTCTGTCTTAGATTCTTAAAGAAATCCTTGCCTTCAAAATTGCTAGGATGTGTTCTCTTTTTTTTAACTCATACAATGAAACCCAACTCCATTGACCTCTAGGAAATGTTGTATTTCTGTTCATCTATTTAGCAGGTAGACAGGTATGTTTCCTATGTATGAACATTTAATTCAACATTGATCGCTAGCTTCGTTTTATGATCATAAATAATTTAAGATAGTTTAACAGTGAGATAACAATGATGAGTCCTTCAGTGTTGAGAGTTAGAAATTGTGGCCTGTTGTCCCTGCTGCTTGTTCCTGCCACTTGTCCCTGCTATTTACATAAGCGTGTGTATATTTTTTTATTTCAAAGTGGCAGTATATTCTTTTAACATTCTGGTGGGATTACAATCATCTTCTCTTCAAATTTAAGGAAACACGCTGTGCGTCTGATAAGCACTGTACCTTTTTTCTAAACTAACAAAACACCTATGATTACTTGTGGCTTATGTATGCCTTACTGCAGAACTGCAAAGCATTGAAACTTGAAGGGGTTTTTTTTCCCTGAAAATGGAAACAGTGAAAAAAAAAAAAACCCAGTTCTCTAAGAGTTGCCTATTAATAGCATTTCTAAATCTCACACCTACAGTCCCAGTTAGCCAGTGATTGAGTAGGTCCTATTTCTACCCCTTTCTATTTGAAATTTGCAATATAAGCAATCGTTAAGGCAACATTTGCATTTGCTGACTGCTCCAGCACCCTGATGACTTCATTAATTTCTGTCTGAGGCTGAGGAAAGAGAATGGGTTTTATTTTTACTTTTAACAGACCTAATGTTTTTTATTAGCTCTGTGTTGAGTTCAGGCATGTCATAGTTTGAAATGCACGTACCATGTTAAGATTTTCTTCGTTTAATATGCGTAAAAACAGGATGGCTGATTGCTAGTGGAGGATACAGATTAATGCATTAAAAAAGGTTATATACCTTCAAAAAACCCAAACCACGCAGCTGGAGTGAATACTTCATTACATGCATAGTGTTAACCCGCACCCATGTTCCTGTTTTTTTTTTCTCCTGACTTTGAAGAATTCAAACTATTTCTTCTTTCTGAAACACCTTGTTCTTCAAGGAGAATTCTGGTCAATTCTGTATCTTTTTCAAGGTTTTCTTGTTACTGGGGATACAGAAATTTCAGGTGATTTTTCAAATAGCATTACATAAGGCCAGTCAATGTAGGAAGGCACGTGGTTTGTAGCTCAAGGGAGGAAACTGCTTAATTAGAGCACATGTTCTCCTTGCATGTACTGCTAAAAGGAAGGGAACACATTGAGAACTTGTATGCCTTTGTCCCGATCTCATCCCTATCTCTACTATGTATTGACAAGCCTAGTTGGACAAGTTTACCAGAAAAACCTTCTTTTTAGGGAACAGCCATCTGCCAGCCACCAAAGCAAGGGCTACCATCTTCCTTACAAGGCACTTCAAGGGCAGGCAATGGCGTACTGCTTCTGCTCAGGGTCCGCAGGATATAACATCACAAGCCAGCCAGGAGCAAATAAATTTCAAAGAAATTTTCAAGCCCTACTAACTGCTAAAATGGTATTTCAGATATTATTCATATTTGTTCAGATGCTATTAGGTTCTGTGTGAAAAATCACTTCTCTAACACAGCTGCCCATTTTAGTTGGTTAAATGATGACTGGCAGGTTTTAGAAACTGGGTTCAGAGAAGGGAGCAAATTACATACCCTGCTCACCGGGCGTTCAGCCTGTAAATTATGTGAGGTAGGTACTCTTTTTAAAATCAATACTAAAAAGTATATAAAACTTGATTAAATAATAGTGTATATGCATTAATGCTGGTTTCTCTAGCTGAAAGTCTTACTGGTGTTCACAACAAAAATGTTTGTTTGAATCCTGACCGTTATCTGATTCTTTTCCCATTTCTAATTAATGAAATAAATTATTTTTGTGATGCAGTTTTTATTTCATAGTAGATAACTGTTTCTGTTTCAACAGAATTACTTATGCCTACACAGCAGTACTTGCTGTTTCTCCTTTGTTGGTTCTTATTTAAGCTAAGAAGTTGTAGTCCCTCAATCTTTCAACCAGGGAGTGAAGGCATTATTATATGATTTAAATGACCAGTCACAAAACACAAATGTCTAATAAATTATCTGAGAAACCAATTCAGCAAACGCTCTGTAGGCTGGAATTTGTTTTCTTAAACTATCTGGGAAATCTTTGCTAATGGCTTATGTATTAGTGGACTAGACGGGCAGTTTTTGGCCATCAGATAGTGTTAAAACATAAATAACTGAAACGGTGTTAACTGTGATTCATCAGACAACTAGAAATTCTTAGTGAACGTTATAATTCATTGACCTCTGATTTTTGTATTAAATTGAAAATACAGGCATCAAAATAACAGTAATGTCTGTGCATAGCCAGGAGCCCTACCATGTGAAATTGATAACTAATGTTTTCTGAAAACAAAACCACTTCATTTCCAGTCAGTGTGTGAAGCAGTAATGTATATTCACTCACATAACCTGTATTTTATTCATGAAACAGAGACAAGCAAAAACATTTCTAGCCCAACAGCAGGCTGGGTTACATGCCTGTCGGGCCTGCTTTCTTCCAACAGCCCTTCTGCTTCTGCTGCCCCCTCCCTGTGGTGGTTATCAGAACATTTTGATGCTGGTGCTTTTGATGGGGTGCAGGTTGTCAGAGGTGTTGGTTATACATGTGAACAGAAAGCAATGTGAAAGCTATGCCTTAGATTTCACTTGCTTTTAAAACTGAATGCAACCAGTAGACAGGTTGTTAGATACTGTACCTTTTGCTGACGATTTGAGTTGGTGAGATGGGCTGTTGCTGATAATCAACAAACACAACTGTCTTGGCACTCTAAGCGTGCATTTTCAGCCTGACTTACAATTTCGCCTCTCCCTCCGGTGTTTTTTTTCCTAATAATCTCTTAATTTGTTTTATAGCCATTTAGGTCCACCTTCTCTCATGCACTCACGTCTTTCTTAATGTTTCTTCTTTTGCAGCACGAGCGACACTCATCTTCCCTGGTAGTGATCAGTGGCAATTTTGATAGTTACTTCAGGAGCTCTGCTCTTTCCAGTCTTTGTGCTGTCCTGTTCATTTTGCATATCTTTTTCAGCTTCTTCCAAAGGAGAAGTTTCTTATACCATTTTTCCCAATAATTCTTTTCCCGGTACATTCATTGTGATGACCAAACCCTCACATCCAAACCCTCTGGCCTTTAGAGGCCAGTTTTATGAAGCAGTTTTATATTTCTTTTTCCTTTGACAAGCTATACTTTGTGAAACATTATATTTTAACCCTAAACCTTATACTCACAGAATCACAGAATGTTCATCAGTTTTCCTTCAGACATCTTCCTTCCATAGCTTTGGCCTTGGTCTCTTACCTTGTTTCTAGCTGCTCAGTTCACTTCCAAGGAGGATCATGTGTTCTTCCACCTGGACGTTACTTGGAGGACCCATCCCCATATTCCCAGACCTTTTCAAAACTTGTCCTAGCAGATCCACACTGCTCTTCCTTCTTTGTACAGGTTTTGCCCTACAGGCTGAAATTGTTAATGCTTTTTATCACGCCGGTTTCGTGGCAGCTTCTGCTGCTATTTGCTAGTAATTTTGAAGTTGCACTTGCAACATTTTGGGCCTAAAATCCTGTGTACTTCAGTAGTATTACATCACTATAACCACTGATAAATTTGGGACACGGGCATCTTAACCAAGTATTTTAGAAGTCTCTGTTTTGTGTGGCTGTTTGTTTCAACATTGTAATTTACTTTAAATTTATTTTACCCTGCAAAAATTCAGTTTAGAACACAGTTATGGAAAAAAATATGGTTGCTGTGTGTACAATTTCATACACATCTTAAAATCAGCAAGGAAGACATTCTCTGCTTTGGAAAGAAGGGACCTTTTTATTTTTAATGTGAACACTAGCATGATCGTATTTAGACTGCAACTGTAGATATGGTTCCCACTTGGCAATGGGCGGTATAAGATTTGCTCATTTGTTTGTAACTGCGTGTACGCAGGGTATGCACACTGTTTGCTAACACCTTTCCTGACAGCAGCGATAAGCTGCCTTGGCCGGCTAGAGAGTTCACCTAGCAGAGGGTGAAAAGATGAAAGGTTGTTTTATGAAATGCAAGCTGAGAAGCTATAACATAAGCAAAACTGCTCTCAAAGAAATACCGGTTCCTGCATACCTCTACATAACTTTATACTTTTAGGCTGTAATCCACATTTTATGCAAATAATTGCTCAGTTTATATCTGGACATGTACAGCAAAGAGGGATATGAATCCTGGTCTCCCCCAGGATCCATTCTGCCCAATAATTAGGACACCTTTAGGTCATCTTTTATCTTTATTAAATGAAAAGTTAGACATGGTTTAGAAGGTCTGCTAAAAGCTCTGGGATTTTCATTATTGAATATTCTGTAGTTTTTTGCTATGAGACATACAGTGCAATGCATCTCTCCATTTGACTGGTGTTAGACTGTGTTTAGAAAGTAGTGAACACCAACTGCTGTGATCCCAAACAGTAAAAATTTAATACTTTAAGCATAAATTACTGGGATGCTGTCATTTTTGGATTCTGAATGAGGAAAACAACAATTCAAATCTTCACTACTGAGCAAAGCATCAGTATGATTTCAGATATTATATTCATGTGGTAAAAATAGTGGTAAAGTAGTCACACCCTAAAAGTTTCTACCATGTTGGTACTTGGTGCTATTTCTAAAAAGTAAAGAGTTTATCTCAATTCTATACAAGAATAACAGGGGAAATAAATCTCTTTAAAATCACATATCTTAAAGTTCTTCTCACTACTTTTTTTTTTCTCCTGGTCCATAAGGAGGATCCTTTATCCCTGCTGAGTATTTCACAGGAAGATCTGGCAGGACTGGAACCTGTGTTGAAACCGGTGAAGATCTCTGAAAATCAGCATTATTGTCCTAAATCTGACTTCTCCTTTTCTCTCTTGGCTGCATTATTCCTTCCTTCTCCTTCTAACAACTAGTCTCAAACTGTGCGGGTATCCAATACATGGTCATCCCTTTTTTGTTCCTGTTGTCTGCAGTGTTTTCCTGGCTTCCAAAAGACCATAAAACCTCCAAGAACCCTTGGTGTCTTATCCCTGTTTCTCCTTCTTCTGTTTCTCTCACTTCTTGTGCGATTTAGTCTTTTCATTCTCATGCACTCACTCCTTGTCCATAATCAGACCCAAAGAACTGGGGGTGAAAGGAGGCATTTGAACTTCTCACAGGTTCCCAGCACTTCAAAATCTTCCCTTCTCCCTTTCTCCTGCAATCTCATCTCCCAGATGGTTTTATGGAAACCATGATTTTAATTTCCACTCTGCCAGTGATGCCATCCATCATTGCCAGTTACTCCAGATTTTATTCAGGCTTTCACTCTGCCCATTGAACTTGAGATGATTTCCTCATAAAGACCTGCAAATCCAGTATGTCTGTTGCCATCCCTGAAGTTCACGTCCATGCAGCATCGACATTAAGCTCACAGTGGCCAGTCCATGGGTGTACCGAAACTCTTGCGTTTGTAGTTACTGCGAACACTTTGTTTCTCCTGGCCTTTTGCTATTTCCTACTGTGTGTTTGCCTGTTCTTTTTATGCCATACATGCTTGGTGTCAAATCTAATGGGGCCCTAATTTAGGCATCTACACATTACTGTAATTAATTAATAACTTCATCCTTTGTTAATTTTGCCAACTGCTAAGAGTCTGAAGGGCAGTTGTACTACTAGCCACCTGTATAAATGCAAAAATGCGGGAGACTGAAAATTGTTCACTGACATCAGGTTCTGCAGACTGGTGTACTAGCACACAGTTAGTGAACAGATGGCGTGGTGTTCAGACATTCGTATTTCTATAACAGAAGTAGCCTCTGTTTAGGAACAACAAAACCAGTGGGTTTTTAATGGTAAGAAGTACCAGTGACCTCCAAAGGCATGTCTGCATTCAGCAATTAAAGGATGTTGAAACAGGAGAGCAAACTCAGCGTTACGGGCAGCAAAGTGGAAGAGCTCTTTCTGTGCTGGCCAGGAAAGAGGGGAGAGCACGTTTGAGCCCTCCTTGTCCAAGGGGAAGGGCAATGGACCTTTGACTCTTTGTAATGGGCTCTGGCTATACGTTCATATTTGTGAGCTTTCTGAGTTCCTTCTGAGCAGTCACCCACACGATGAGTTTTCTTACTGAAACAAAATAGAAGAATGGAAATTTCTTCCTGCCTTCTGATTAAACTTTTTTTTTTTTTCCCCAGTTAGGTTAACCAGTTTAGATTAGATTAATCCAGTGAATTAGTGCAGAGAAGCATTCAGATATTGAACCAAACTGATGTAATACCTGGTAAACTATATAGAGAAAAGACTTGTCTAATTTGTTTGAATGACACAGGTAAAAATGCAAAGCTTTTGTAATTAGAGACATTGTAAAATGTTAAATGACAGGTAACTAATACACAATGTTGTTGGGTTTAAAGGTAAGAGAGGCATTTAGCAGATGAAGTTTCTCATTTCTTACAGACAATTTTAATGAAGGCTAGTAGTGAATTCATGTTACTTTGTTTTATTTGTACCTTAACAATGTATTTCCTGTTTCTTACACCGCCTAAAAGAAACTGTACCTAATCTTGCCTTGGTTTATGCACTTAATTATCAATCAACTTTTTTTGATCTCTTTTCTTCAAATAGCTCAGTAAAAGTATCCCATTTTTCTGATTTTTCATAGTGACCTTTTAATACTGGTTCCAATGGGTTGATTGAGCACATCAATAATGGCTTCATTCTTCTCCTTCAGAGACATATTTAGCCATAGACAATGGTTGGGGTGGTATAAAAAGATCACAGACTGTCATGCTGACAATGTTACTTCATTGTCTCATTGTAATTTCCCCTCTGTCTGTTCTGCATGTATTCATGTATTTCACTTGTCTTGTCCTTGCCTGGTAACCTCTGAGGGGCAGAGATTGCCAGTTTGTTCAGTATTTGCACAGTACCAGCACAATAGGTTTCTAGCCTGTGACTCAGGCATTTTGACAATATAAATAACAACAGAATCGTTTGGAGTCTTAGTTGCAAAATATAAATGGAATTTGAATGTGTTATGTTAATAACTTATACCAGCAATGATATAGCCTGATCAAATCATGCCAGAATTGAAATTAGAGTTTAGAATTTTAGATTTTAGTGATTTCTATGCTAGACAAAAAAAATTAAACCTTCTTTTTTACCACAGTAAGGCAGATTGTTCTCATTTTTAGCACATGCCATAAAAGGCCTTTGGAACTGGACTTCCATCTTCAAAATGTATGAGGAAGATTGTGCAGAACATAAAACATAAATCGTAACTTTAAAATGCCTTATTTATATACTTATGCTTTGATTTCATGATAGTTAAGATTTGAGAGTCAATAAAAGCTTCAATTTCTTCTAGTAACTGAAATAAGAGTGTGTAAAAATAAGGCAACTTCGTTTCTTTTTCCAAAGGAAAGACTTATTTCAGAACAGAGTAAATAAATCAGTCATAGTGAAAAATAAATCACATTCCATCAGAGTTGAGGATTATTACTTAGGTGATGCCATGATCTTTTTGTTTCCTTGTTTGGTAAGAGTCATTTAATTGTGCTTGCCTTGCCTTGAATTAGTTAAAGGGACCATTCCTTTGCCACATTTATCAATCCTTTTATCCTTTCACTTCCATAAATGCATACGGTGACTCACTGCAAGAGGCAACTGAGTGAGCTGTACAGTGATAAATTTTTCTTGTTAGGAGAAATTACGTTCACTAACTTGAGCTACTTCAGCATGAAATTGAAAAAGAATCATTTTGTCTTAATTTACATTCTTGATTCAATGAGAAAAATGTAGATTAGGCCAAGAAAACGATGTAGGCATTGCTTTAAAAACTAAAGGTAAACTGAACTGGTAACATTAGAAGTTCATCAAATAACACATCTCCCATATTTATGATACTAGGTTGTATTAGTTCCTGTGAATCAGTTTAAAATATATACATTTTAGTCTTTCAGATCCCTTTACTGTTTCAGTTACATCTTTATCAACAGTGGTATGCATTTTTCATTTCTCACCTAAGCCGTGCACATCGTTCCTTAATCAAAATCACTGGGATAGTGCTGCGGTTCACTAGCCTTAGGAGCTGCTATTTGCCTTGAATAAATTACGTGAAAACATGTTGATTGATAGATGTTGCATGTCAGGAAAGAAGATAACTGTATCTTCTTCAGCTTACTAAAAGGTCATGCACACAGCATAATAGGAACAGCCACAGACAACTTTGAGATAAAGTGTATCATGAAAAGGTGTGCAATCTCATAACCACTGAAACATGGAGTACGAGCTATTGTCTTCTCAAATACAAGTGATTTATCCACTTACATTCAAGTTGCAATGAAAAACAATTTACCTTTTTGTGTATTTCAACTATATTTTCAAATGCTTAAAAAAACCCCTATTAAAATGGTTTAAATTATTCTCTCTTCCAGTTCCCTGGCAATGTTTTGTTTGATTTTGTGGTTTGTTGTTGTTGTTGGGTGGTTGGGGGGGGCGGTTTGTGCGTGTGTTTTGGTTTGATTTGGTTTGGGGTTTTTTGTTTGTTTGTTTTGTTTTGCCTTTTTGAAACAAATACACTGCACTTTCATAGCAGAATTTTCAACTGCCTGTTGCAAAGAAAAAAACTTCTAAGTTTTTACATAATACTAAATTAATATGTTTATGTGTACCGAAATATCTGTAAGTATATGGTGATAAAATGGGAATTGTAAATTACTATGTAGTTTGGGAAGAGAGTCGTTTGTCCAGATTTGATTATTATTTTTTTCCCCTGAGGTTATATGAAACATTCTGTTTTCCTTGGATTTTCATGTCAGTTGTATGCTAGTTGGGGCTGGGAATACCCTTGTTTGCTGTTGTAGAGCACCAAAGTTTCTGTCCAATATCGAGTGCCTAAGTTATCCAATAATGAAAATAATTCAGTTTAATTTTTGAGTTGGTTTTTTTTTCATGGAAGTGGTAAAGTTCTCTGTAAAAAATATGTCCTTGTCCTACTGTTGTTAATATTCACATTTATGCATCATTATACAGATATGTTTGACACATATGGAATATTCAGCTTGTTAGAATTAAGTTCAAGTATTTGGTAGCTCTGTAGATTTTTAATTTGGTTGGAGATTTTCACTGTGTGAATGTGTAACTGTTTTGTAGTTCAAAACTTGACTGCGCTTGCTTTGCAGCCTAGCACTTAAACACTTTTTAAGATATTTCTCTTACGCCTTGTTAACATACATCATTATTTTCATGCATACGTATATAGAAATCTGCTGTGTTTCAAACAGCTAATACAAGAAGAAAAAAACAAAAGCCAAACGGCGCTGAGAAAAATGTGGCTTTCAAAATGGGCTGGCGTGTTTTAGGTAGAACAAAGCTGGCCAGGTTCTTATCTGCCCCAAACGACTTTGTTCTCCAGCAGAGCTGCCAAACTGTCAAACTGTCCAGCTTCAGCATGTAACAAAGATTCTGTTGTATTGCAAAGATATTCATAACAATTTTTATAGGAGGCTGTGAGTGTATAAGTTCACAGTTGTAGCGATAACGTGGCACTTTGCACTGTTTGGCTTGTTTATATTGGCAGGATCCCCGAAGTGGAAACCGAGAGAGTCCTGCAGAAATCTGGTATTTGAGCTGAAATTTACACACTTTAAGTGATGAACTAAACAGGCTGGTGTTTTCTTTTTCTTGCTCAAAAAGTGCAAGGTTACACAATACAGACGGTTTTCATCTTTTCCCATAAATGCACAGATTCCTGGGATATAAATGACTGAATTCATCACCAATTCATCAGGGACGCTGAGCTATGCAGTTCTGTTTACAGTGGCAGAAAGTTAATATAAATTTTCATCAGAAGGGGAAGTTTACACATATGATTCTATTTGTCCTTCATTATTAGCACCTGAGTCTAGGCTGGAACGCATAATTGTCTACAGGCACAGGCCAAATAGATGCAAGGGAAAGGCAAATAAGCACACCAAAAATAATTTTATGGTTGTCTGTTACAATTCTCTCACTGGGATTCTTAATCTAGAAAATCAATAAACAACAGGAGTGAAACTCTTTTCCTCTGTTCAGGCATGGCACAGGCAGAAGTAACAGACAGAAAGCCATTGTACCCTTTTATTTTTTTTTGTATTTCACTGGAAACCAGACTGAGGTCATTTCTATGTGAATCAAAAATGTTGTTTGTCCTATTAGTTTAAAACAATTTATAATTACTACATGCCACGTTTCTATATTGTGGTATAAAAATATATTGGCCCTGCTAGCATTATTCAAAGCTGCCATTCTGAAGTGTCTTTTTTTTTTTTAATATCAAATGTGGCTTGACATCTGTTTTTTGAAAATATGTTTTGTTACATATTTACATTCATCAAATAAAACAAAAAGACTTTTGCACGGAACTTGAGTAGCAAAGTAGTAATTGTAAAATGTAAGGATGGGGTCCTTTTTTTTTTTAATTTTTATACACCAAATTTTCTCTGATTATTGGTATTTTTTTTCTTTAAATTGAAATCATATTGTTTATTTGAAGGAAGTATCGTGAACACTGCCCGCATTTTTTTTTCTGAATGATCCAGAGCTACAGGCCCAGGTTGAGAGCGGACAGTGGTGCTGTTAGACTCCTGCACACTGAACACTCTCTAGCCTGATGCCTCTGTACTTTGAATGTTTTACTCCATGAAGAATAAATTCAAAATGCAGCCATACCCAGTGCCTTTTTTTTGTCCTTTGCATGTAAATATAATGATGACAATCTGAGTTTTTGGGCTATAACAATACAAGGAGCATGAACTGGCATACCTGTGACAGTTTAATTTAGTGTTGGTGGCAGTAGCAGTGAAGGCGCATACACCAGCAGCTGGATCATCACTCCAAATCCTTGGGAGATTTGAAAGATGGTCCTTCCCTGAATCTTGAGCTTGGGACTTGTGCCTGCTGCGTTAGCCAGCCCTGATGGCATCAGGAGGCACCTCGGTGGCCTCTCTGGGAATTTTGCCATAGCAAAGCCCCAGAAGAAAGTCGATTGACCCTGAAGCTGATGGGGGTAGAGAAGGCAAGAGTGGTGGTGAGATACAGGGATATGGAAATCAGCGAGTTAACTGAGTGGAAAGAAGGCTGAAAAAATAAGGACAGGCTGATTATTACAGGAATGGTACATATAGTTCTTCATTTAAAATGTGTTGAAGTTTTTGCACATTATAGCTAGGATTTAAATATATCATATTCTCCCCCACATTAACTGTATGAACATAGAATTAATTGTTTGAGAATTTAAAATGTAAATTGGCTGATGATTCCTTAGTTTAAAATGAATTTCAAGTGGTTTTTTTTATAATCCTGTCAAACATTTTTAGTCCTGCGTGATTTAGCAAACCGTTTTCTGCCATTCCCTTTGTTGTTGAAATTTACTGAAACGCAGTGTTCATACTACAGCTGAAGGCATTCAAAAAGCCCATGTCTTTTGGCCGTGACTCATTTTTCCTCACCAACCATGAGGTTTTGTTTTCCTAGCCATGGCTAACTCCACATGAACTATCGAGGAAATTTCCACATCTAAAGGCTGTCTTGCGAAATGGATGACATTTCATTATTCTCGGTGGAATTTAAGTCGTAATTTCGGTAGTATTTTCTTCCCAGTATGCAGGCTATGCTGGGAGACGGGAACTCTTCTGTTCAGGCTCAGATCACAGGCTGTTCTTAAAGGTGGCAGTGGGCTCCACTTGTGTGTCATTTGGGCTGTTTTCGGAGGACCTTTGCCTGGTTTAGATACTGTTCTCTGTAATACAAGAAATATGAGGAAACCCACAGTTAAGGGACAGAGGAGGAACGGTGATGGGAGGGTTGAGGCAGCCATGGAGCTTCAAGAACTGCCAGACTCAAGAACAGAACATCATCAAAAACTCATCTTGAGTTGCAAAAAATACCTGAGTGACCAGTATGTTTTTTTGCTGCTCCAGAGCAATTCTAGTTGGGTGACTGTTGTTTGATGCCATGGCTGCTGGATGACTACAGATAATTAAAGATGTTTGGCTATCCTCTTTCTTTCCATTCATTACCACATTTAGAATCCTGCTTAAATGAAACTGCAACCTTCACTTGCTTATATTGACAACTCTTATTTACAGATCATTTAAAAAAAACCCCAACCCTGCAACTTATCCTTGGTTACAACTTTACATTCTTAAGTTAACTTCATTTTTGTTTGGGTATACACCTGAAATAGTTTATAAAATGATGGGTCAGAAGGCAGGCCGTGTGTACTGCTTGGGGAAAAATGGAAGAAGCAAAAAGATGTTGCGTATATTAATAATAATATTCAAAAGTATTTATCTGGGGGAAAAAATGTAGTATACTGAAAATCTATACCAGAAGTTGCTAGTATGCATCTTTGAACTGCAAGTAAGGTATACCAGCCCGCACTTACCCTATTTTGGTAGCTGATGGTGATGCACAGACACATTTACATATCCTGATACTAATCCTCTCAGGTGCTAAAATATCCCAGAATGCAAATCAGGGCATATCTACATACAGCAAAGTAGCTAGCACAGTCCAGCTTTGCTACTGTGCAGAATCTTGCTTCTGAAGTCTTCTCTTAACACCTTATCCTGTTATTTTTTGGGCTGGCTTTCATGACTTCTAAAGAGAGACCAAAAATCTGTCTTCATACAGAAATGCGAATAGATACATAAAATATTCTTTAACCTTTTGTTTTTACATAATTAAGTCACAGTAGATGCACGAGAAACTTTATTCTGCAAAACGTAATTATAATTCCATTCAGTGTGCCCTTAATCTTGAACGTGTTTTCCAAAATATTGCAAAGTCTGTCTGTACACTGTGTTTATCCAACGTCTGGCACTATGTTCTGTAATTTCTGACTGGAGTTTTTCATCTTCTTTACTGATTTCCCTAATAATAAAAATCCATTAGTAAGGCCTGATATTGCCTAATTGTTCCTGTGTAATGTGATGAGTAAATACCTTTTTTGTTTCTTCCTTTTTATGATTATTAACTGCACTAAGTGTCCTAAGGGTGTTTCCCATCCTTCCTGTCCTTACAGGCCCTTTTATATCTACCTGAGGCTTACTAGAGAAACTTCAGTTTGAAGGAGAAGAGCTTTGTCTGGCAATATAAGAGAAGAATGGCACAAAATCTCGAATACTTTTAGCACATAGGCCTGGATTGATCAGACAAGTGCTGTAAGGGCTAACTGTAACTTCCAGCAGTCCTTGTGATGTGAATGCGATGTGAAAGAGTCCTCAAGGCAGAAACCGCTTTTCGTATTTGGTTGTCTGACTTTGCCTTTTCCAAGGGTGACCACTAATTGCTGCATCTCCTGCTACCACAGGTTGGAAATACTTGAATAATAAAATCCACTTTGCTCATGACTTTTGTCGTTCTTGTCTGTCCCTCTCCTACTGTCTAGCTGGCACCCAGAATTTCCTTAGATCCTCAGGCAGTACCTTATTTCTCCGTGTTCCTTCAAAATGCATAGGGTGCGTGTAGGATTTCAGTCTGGGACTCCCCATGCTGTGGCAGCCCTGTCGCGTCTCTTCGTCAGCGCTCCCGGTGACTTCGTTGCTGGCAACTACCGCCTTTGGTGCACTGCGAGTGCACAACCAAGGTTAAGTGCCTGGAGCTAGCCAAGACCTTCAGAAATGTTCCTCAAAGCCCAGAACCAGTTTTAAAAGATGAAAATTGCTATGAGAGGCCAAGTGTTAAATCTAAGATGCCCAACGAATCCAGGAATATCTTCAGTTCCTCCTCAGAGAATGGTGACCTGGCTTACTGAAGATACAGACGGTCCTTTTAGCAGGTCTGAATTATTATAATTTATCAGTGCTGTTATCCAGTATTGATACATTCAAAAAGAGTATGAAGGAACAACTTTTAACTCTGTTTAAAATTCATTTATGGATTTGGTTCTCAAAATCCCATGAGAAAATTGTGGATGCCAAATGACTCTACTTTGAAAGAACAAAAAACCAACAAAAAACCATTGGTAGGACCTGATACAGGAAAGTCAGATAAAATGTAGAAAATCAAAGTAGAAAACTTCCTTTATTTTAAAAGTTAAGTTTTATTTCTTAGAAGTGTGGAAAGCAAAGCTATCCACTTAAATGCATTGTTTCCTAAATAGTAAGAGAGAGATGATAGAACTTGGCTGAATTTGTGGGAATTATGGTTTATATTATTTCAATGTTACTAGGTTATGGTAATTAATTTAGCTTATTGTTCTAGCACTTTAGATACCAAAGGTAATTTGTTAAGAATTTTAAACATTTTATGCATACTAGTCACTCCCCTTAGAATTGGGAGTTTTATTCTGAATCAAAACTCTGCAGATAACATTATTTTCAAGACTCAGATAACATACATATGAACCAACTGGCAGAATTGGGCATAGCCCTATTCAAAGCTATTACTATTTGTCATTAATCTGATAGTGAGCTATTAAAAATCTAACCTTCCTATCACTCTGTTTGCTTCAGTTGTGACAACTTTCAAGGAAGTAAATATACTTTGGAAAGAAAACATGAGCAGGAAGAGTGTTCTATGTCTTTCTGTTCATTGAAGTTTGGACAGAGGCAGCCATGGTCTTTGTCTTGAAATCTGAACAAAAAGTTCATTATTCCCTTTTCCACAGAGCATCTCTTGATATCTTTGATGAGACCTTAAATAATTGGTTATGCTTTGGATTCTTCAGTTCCCTTGGGGAAAAAAAAAAAAAATCTAACAAAAAAAACCCCCAAAAAACAGAAGAGGGAAGAGATCTATGAGAAAACAAAAGAATTCAGGAAGATTTTCAGAATTTTTTTAATGCAGAATAGTATTTTCTTCATTTTCACTTTATGTTGTTCTGACAGTTACTTAACTTCTGTCTATGGCAAGCCAGACTCAAATCGTTTTCCAAACTGCCTGTTTTCTGAACAAATCTATGTTCCCAACTCCCTGTCTCTTTATTCAATTTGATCATGTCTTCATCTCCCATTACCATAAGACCTATATTATGATACTGTTGTTAATATTTATTTTTCACAATGAATTATTTTCCTTTTGTTTTTCTCCTTTTTCTGTGTGATGAGGCAAGAGTTCTTATCTAAAAATGAAACCCTGACTTAACCCACAAACTTGTGTGTTTGACATATTCTTTGGAAATTTTGATTTAGCTATGAATTTTTCTGCAAGCCACTGTAGGTTCAGCTACTTTCTTTCAGATACCTACTTTAATATGGAGATCTTGCCTCTTAGCATTGAAGCTGTGCTGTTGGCACTTTTGTGGTATTTCTATACATAGGTTTGATAGAGTAATACAGTTCATATTAATCTTCTTTGTTTTCTTACATGACCCAGTACCCACAAATAGGAAGTTTTCTGTATTCACCTCATCTCTGTTTCTCATCTCTCTTCTGAACTGAATGGCAGCCTTCTTGTCTGTCCTGCATATTCGATCTAAAGTGTGACTGCAGGCTTGTCTCTTCACTTTCTTTTTTTTTTCACATCGCTGAGGATCTGTAGTATGTGTTAGAGCACCCCCTGCCTACTGAGACTCCTCTGACCACTGTGTGTTTCAGGATCTCATGGCAGAGTAAATTGAAATGTGAGTTCTTGTGTTGAGCGAGCAGATTACAGGAGCTGGTGCTGTTAGCTCTCGCCTGCCATCTGAGACAGATTCCGGCTCTGTGAATGCTTCTCCTTTTCTGTATTAAGAAGTGAAGCAAAAACTGAGCACTGTGATCACTGTTTTGAATTTGAACTGAACAGAATAAGAAAAAGATCCTTGCAGGACTCTTGGCTGGAAGGTCATAGCTACGCACCCCAGCTCTGAGCAAAACAGGGGCATGCGGAGACCCACGTCTCCCTTTCAGATTACTGCTCTGGTCTCCATGTGCATGCTGCTAATTTCATAATACACCAGGCAAAATACCACTGCAGGCAGAGGTTTGCAGAGCACTAGAGACTTTTCAAGTGCGTTGAGGTTGTCACTAGTCTCGAGTTTAACTCTCATTTTTTTCCACAGACCCTTTTTCATTTGTCAGTCAAATTTCTCACTTGTTTGCAAAAATGAGTATGTAGGACCAAGTCACATATTACTTCTTACTAAATTTTCCTCATAGACAATTTGTGGCATATACATGAACGGCTGTTGAAATATAAGGTTATTAAAAATTTGGTTGTGGTGTTGTTTTTTTTTTTTTTCCTGTAGGCAAAACATTTTTTGACTGGTAAATGTCCTCATAGATTTTCCACTAAAATTTCTACTTACAACTTACTGGGCTTGATGCAGGAAATATGAGGGCACAAGAATCTCTTTATTAGTGGCATTTCAGATTAAGTGATCATAATCTAATTTCTTTTCTCTCCTGTTGAGTCATTGTAAAACTTAACTTGAAACATTTCAGAACAGTGGGCAGTATTTAGCGATCAATAACACTGAATTGAGAGTATAGTCCTTGCAGCATAAACTAAGCAGTCAGACATGACAGGGAATGTGATTTTCGTAAATAAAAAGATGTGTTCTGGCTATAAAACTGGAAGCCAGAAACTTCTAGCTGTTACATTATCTTCCTGAGCAGCTATAAATTTTAACATGTAATAAATAGGTAAAGTTTAATTTAGAATGCAATTAAGAGGTTAAAGAGATTTGTAGGTCATCCCTTATTAAAATGTCCCACATAGTTTTTTAAAAATGAAAGCACTAGCTACTAATTGCGTTTTTCTCATAGGTTTGTATTTATACACAATTTTGAGGCTGGAAATATTGGACTACGGCTTTGTTTATTATTCCACCTACTGTCTCAGAGCACTGAGTTGTGCATTATGTGTCAAAACGTGTTCTGTTCTTTAGAGTTCTTAGGGAGGCAATACGATGTAATTCATTATGCCCTGAAGATAAACAGTACCTCTTGACCTTTTCAAGAAAAGTTGCAATATTTTCTTATTCCAGAATGTAATATTGTACTGAGCCGATATCAATGTGATAAGATAAATGTTTCCTTTTCTAATGTAAACCAGAGTGCACTACATTTATATAAAAGTCTTGGGGGATACCCGAAGCCTCCAGATAAAAAGGGGCAGCTTGGCTATTGTAGGTCTGCATTTTGAATTCGCGGTCTCAAAGCCCAGAGGACAAACTGCATCCAGTCTTGAAGACAATGACTGGGACTTTCAGAAGTGAACAGATTTTTGTGTTGTCCAATTTAGGATTCTCTTACAGAATTTTCAAGCAATTTAAAAAGCGTAGGATTTGTTACCATTAAAACAAAAAAAAAAAAAATCCTGACTGTAAACACCTTTTCCTCTCAATACTGGGATCTTGAGAGGTGTCCTGGCTGAAGCACAAATCAGCGCTACACTGTGTGTAGCTAACTTGATTTTTACTATACTAAAAAGTATTTCAGGAAATTAAAGACTAATGAGGAGTATTTTCTTCAGACGGCATGTTTCTGATCCATGAAGTCGGTTACGTGCCAGTGTGGCCGCTGCCGTGGAGTGGGGCCCTGAACACGGCCCTGCTGCCCATTTCCCTCTGCGTGTAAGGCCATGCCCAGCTCCAAAGGAAAACGTACATTTTGCTTGATAGACTTTGCCCAAGTGTTAATGCAGAGGCCTAATCTCTTCTTCCCTGGCAAATTTCCCTCCCAGTGTCCTCATTTACCTTAATATGTTCAAAGTTTTTCCATGCAGGTCAGTACGCTGCCTCATATGTGGCATGTAAAAAACCTATATATATATATGTGTGTGTGTGTGTGTGTATATATATATATTCTATTCACAGGAAAGAGTGGCTTTATCTGCAGCTACATGTAAAATAGCATGGTATTACTGTATTTTTAAATTCAGTTCATTTTCAAAAAGGATTCTGCTGTTGCTGCATTTGAAACTTCATAGATATTCTGAACAGTTGCTACTGTAAACAAAATAATACTGTTACGCTATAAAGCAGTAACATCTTTCAACCCCTTCAGGTTGAAAGTAAGACTGTGTTAAACTTACAATCGCGGAATATAAATTAGATTAGACAGGAGTTAAAATACAGGAGAAAAGAACAATAAAGAACAGGAGTAAGAAGAAGTGAAATACCATTAAATCGGTCTATTTTACATACATATCTTCTTAATGCCATTTAGTTCTGGGCTGTTTTGTTTGATAATTTTTTAAATTTATTTAAGCTTAAGCAAGAGCCTTAAAATCTAGGGACAACATTTGGAAAGAGGGAAGATTAAGGTCTGTACTAGAAAACTAACTGAAAAGAGCAAGTTTTGAGGGAAGATTTGAAGTTCTTGGGTGAAGCAACAACATGAGAGAAGATGACCCTGTGTAGGTCAATGTAAGGAAAACCTTGGAGTTACCCAGGGAAGAAGATGACTATGAACAGAAAAGGAGAGCTGACACATTAGAAGAAAAAAAAAAAAAAAAAAGAAGGTGAGATTCTTTAGGGGTCAAGTTGACTAGGACTTTGAGAATAAAGAATTTGAATTTCATTTCCAAACAAATCACCTGTCCACCAGGGAACCAAACAAAATATATGAATTAGACATTCTTTATACTGGAAAAGAAATAATTATAAGCTGAGGAGTTTTAGAGGCAAAGAACTTAGATTTTGTGTTAGCAGATGTGCAGTCGTGCAACTTACTTAGATACGGTTCTTTGTTTGGTCCCCACATTTGTGATAGTTGTACATATCTGCAGTAAAGACAGTCCAAAAATTTCTTCCACTGTAAAGGAAATTTCTACAATATGTATTTTATGTGTGTATATATATTTAAGTTTATGCAGTCTGTATCTCACAGTAAAGGAAAGGAGCACACTTAGGCAGAAATGGTACAAATGACTCGGCAGAGTGTTTACCGCTCAGTCTGTAGCTTATCTCCTTGCTCATCGCTGGGGATAGTTAAATGATCTATATCAAATTCATTCTACAGCTGTCAGTACCTGCAAGCATATAAACAGACGGGTAACATTTCTAGGAGCCAGATGCCCGCATCGCTAAAAGGACTTCTCTAATTGGCATAATCAGTACAAGAAATGAAGAGTGAAAGAGCATGGAAATAGAATTACCTTTCTACCCCTTAAAAGGAGGCAGTAACGGGCTACATTCATTTAGTTGCTTCTGCAGCTGACTATGCTGAACTTGCCCTGAATATAGAAAAAAGGTATTTTAATTTCCAAACCCATCCATCTGGCATCTTTCCATTAACATTAAACACATACACAAACACACACTGTCAACCCCCTCCGCCCAAAAAAAAAAACCAAAAAAACATCAGGGGGAGTGTAGTTGTTGTCCAGAAACATTTATGTCTGACTTGAGGATCTTCCAAAAATTTTAACCACTGGTGGAAGGTGCCCCATCCAGGTTAACTGTCTGCACACCTCATCCTTGTGACTCGTGGCAGAATGGAGTTTGTCTGTGCCTTGAATTTCACTGTCGCCTCGTGTTTCTTCCTTACTACACTGAAGTGATCTAAATCTGTTTGAAATCTGTATGTGGTTGGATATTTCTTGAAAAGAGCTACAGTGTGAGTAGACATGAGAGACTGACAGTTGAACACATATAGTAATCAGCAGGGAAAGGATTTAATTGCAGCTAATTTGTACTGGTTGAACACCTCTCCATATGAAAATATTTTATACTCAATTATATTTATAATGTTTTGGACAATCAACATATGGTAAAACTTAACAGTATAACCATTTAATCTAACACAGATTTGACCTGTCCCTTCTTTCTTTGCTTGCCAGAAGCTTTTATTCTTTCCTATGTGGAAAACCATTTAAAAAATACAAGCCTGGAGACAGGACCAGATCTCTTCCTATCTTTGGTCCTAATAATTATTTGATTTTGATGATGCATTAAAGGCCACCATGTGAAATGATGGATTCCCTCTGTTCTCAAAACCTTATTCTTAGGTGAGATATTCAGGAAACGTGCTGAAGCTCTGTTGCAGTGTGGGTGAATATATGTGGCTTGTGACAGGTTAGATACAACACAATAATTTATGAGTGTGTGAATGTGCATTGCTGAAACCCCTTCTTAAAGTTCTCAAGTATAAATGCCGTTCTCCTTATCATTCATTTTCAGTTTTTATAAAACTAAGTTTTAAAGCTTTAGCTGTAACTGTTTTGTCTTCTTGTATCACCTAGGAAAAAAAAGCAAACGAAACCAAAACCAGAATTCTGCTATACTAGAAATAATGCAGGGTAGTATACATGCAAAACTTTTAAAATATGTTATTGAACAGAGACTACTTCACAATAAAGAGTTGCAACAGAGGCTTTTGCTTCTCAAAAATGAAGTAATGTTAAGAAAACATTTTTTGAAAAAACTTACATTCTGGAAAGCTAAAGGTCAGAATGGTACTGCTTGCACTTGGCAAAATTTCAGAAATTGTTTCTTCCAACAATTACATTGTTTAGTAGAGGTGAAAATTCCTGCAACCATTGCTCTTAGTTTTTTATTGAGCATTAGCTTTGTTGCAAAATGTCTACTTTGGAATACTATTAATTCACAATGTAAATAAATTGAAATGGTGCTCATGATATATCTTGTCATGCAAGGTGATGTAAAAGCTTGAGTGCATTCCATGTGTCCATATTTCAAGGAATGGTGCCTAATAGGTCAGTGAAAGTGCTCACTTTGTAGTTACGGAGTCTGCCGATGCTTGTTACAACAGAGGGAATATCTAGACCACTTCAACTGTGTCAGACTAGTCAAAGAAACACTTGCCTTGAAGATTAAGGAAGTCAGCTTAAGTAAAATTAATTTATTTTTCTGAGTAGCATAATCATCTCTAGTCACTAAAATATGTGTTCTCAATGATATTGTGCTGGCCTGGTTGTTACACTCTGATTACTATATGAGTCTTTTTTAATGCCTTCTAGTCAGGAATAAATTTAACCTCTCTTCAACATTATTTCCATTGTTTTTATTTTGGTGCTATTCAACTGTGATTCTCTTTGCACTTGTAAAAAGTTTTAAATATTGTCTTTAATTTACAGTGCTGAACAGCCTCTTTGCTCCTTTGCGCGTAGCAGTGGGAGTTCAGTGCCAGCACTGAGAGCTGGAGCACTCTGGGAGCTGGTGACTAACCCGAGCTCTGAAAATTACTTTCTCTGCAGACTTTGTCAAATTACATAACTCTGAATTCTCAGTCTTAAGTGCCTAAACATGAAGACAAAAAATACCATCAACCTTATTAGAATTTACAGAAATGGTAATATGGTACTATTTTTGTGGATTTGATTGACGTGAACTCTGGAAACAGAGGCTTTGCAGTCAAATCTGCTTTTTTTCCCCCTGCTGCTTGGAGATATATATATATGTATATAAAAGGCACTTTTCATAAAACAGTGGCTGTTGTCAGAATTTTGACCTCAGTAAAACTCACTCCAGATGCATAACGCATCTATATAAAACTGGTTCTTAAAACTCGTCAGCAGACACACCATGGGATGTTGTTGGAGGTTCCTGCTGCAGCACTTCAGAATGAAATGAATCTTCTTTTTTCTCCCTCCCTGAAGGAGTGTTTATTGCTGTTGTTTCTGACAATGATTTGTTCTTCCAACCTGTTGAGCTGTGAAATCAGGGTCCTTTAAAACTCTCCCAAGCATTCCCAAAAAGAGACTTTAAAACAATGTATGGCTCAACTGTTTTGAGCATATAGGCATGATCTGCACAAGTAAATTGAACATAATGGTTCTTGGATGCTAAACTGGGCATCTGACACAGGGTGAGACACACGTGAGCTAAATAAGCATAGTAGCCCCCAAAACTGAGGTGACTGCATCCAGTTCCCTAGAGGAAGCAGTCCTCAGAGAAGTCTGACTGCAGAGCTGAGCTTGGCCATCACTTGGGATAGTGCCAGTAAGCCCAGGTCCAAAAGCTCACCAAGAGCTGTGCTCATGGCTTGCCGGTGCAGAAAATCACATTTTCAGGCACTCTTCAGTTTAGCCGTGTAGGTGAAGCCTTAGAGAATTGGTAAAAGTGATACTGTCATCATACCCTTTTCAGTTTTTCTCTCTCTCTATATTTTGTAACTATAAACATGAAAGTGCTTGTAGTGTTCATGTTGTAGCAATATTAATGAGCCCAGGAATTGCTGGAGAAGAGGGTGAGAACCTCTGGCATTCATCAATGGAAGATTGTTTCACCTGCTGGCCACAGCTCTGCCTTTGAGTAGCTACATAAGCTTTATGCCTAAACTGTGCTCCAGAAAGTTTTTCAAAGCCATCCCAAAGTTCTGACATAAAATGGTTTCTCTCCTAGTTTTATTCTTCAGTCTGCTGTCCTACAGCACAAGAAGAGCCCTGGGAATTGCAGTAGACTGATAGATATAATCCAGAAGGCTTTCTCATAAAAGGCAAGGCCTTTCGACTAAAAATGCTCTAATACTATGGTGTCTGCCATTTTTTTTTTCCCCCCAAATGAAAGAGCCGGAATCACCAACATTTTATCCCACAAAATAAAAAAAATCCGTCTCTAAAAGATGGAATAATTTTTTTAAAACAACAACTAAAGTAAAATTTACTATACATTTTAATACTATGATAGTATCAAAGTATCTAGGCAGTAATAGATCCATGTTTTGTGTGATACTTGCAAGTCACTGTAGGAAGTGATGATCAGGGAAAAAAACAGATGAGTGCTCACAGATAAGATGAACTTTCTCCTGCCTTGTCAATTAAAACAAAAGGCAATATTAGAAGCAATAGAGTAGTATCAGATCATCACGCCTAAGGTTAAAAAAAACCCCAAAACTTTGTATCTCTTTACTGTTCTTTCGTAGTCCCATGTCTATCTACTAATGTTTATAAAATGAGTACTATCTGTTGAGAGCAGCACAAAAAATGACGATGATCTTGGAACTAGAGCTTAGTTTATTATTCTTGTATTATGTGGCACTGTGAATTCTCTAGCATACTAAAAATATTGCCAGTATCATGCCCCGGTGAAGTACACTTGTATGACATAAAAGATTCTGCTCTATAGCATGTACAGTTACTAAATTTTGAAAGCCCTTTATCTGTCCTTGAAAAGCCTTGCTTGCCTTTTCAGTCTCTGCACCTAATGTTACATGGGAACAATCAAGGACCAGACACAGGGAAACATTGTTAACAAAATATTTCATAAAATGCTGAAATGCAAATGGAGGACAAAATGTAGTATTTATTGAAAAAGTTGGCAATCTACATGTAAGTTTAATTTTCAGTAAATTTTAGAAGGTGAAAAATTCCAGCAAGTTTGAAAATCCTGCTGGTCATTGGTCAGAGAAAACTGACTACCTGGGAGTGATATGGCAAGAAAGTCTTGACTGAAAAAGAGGTTAAGGTTTGGGAAGATAAGTGTAAGTATCCAGGTTATTTAGATAATTTCTGTTTAATATTTTTCAGGTTAGAAAATGTAAGATAGCTGATTAAGGCATGTATATGAAAAGGGTGCAGAAGTGTAGTGTTTCTTTAATCCACACAGTGCTGTCTCACACCTTGGTGGTACCTCTATGGATTTATTTAAATTATTCAAAATGCCAATTTGATTATCAGTCTTGCCATTTTCAAAGCTGACTTTAAAGTACTGCAGAAAAACTGCATGAGGAATTCACTGCGTGGATAGATACTGGTTTTGATTTAAGAATGATTTTTGGATTGTGAGATTGGGCTCTTTTATTACTTTTTCCCCACCGCGTACAGCGGCAATGCTGGCCCATCCTGCTCTGAGGCCTGCTCTCCTGCACAGGTGCGGGTTGCACAGTCAGAGCAGAGGAGAAGGAAGAACCTAAAGATTTCGTTTTTACATATGCCTTATAGAAGTGTGCAAGTTCAGACAAACACAGTTATTTTTAATGAATAAATACAAAGTGCACTATGAGGGAAATACACCCCTCATCTGCTCTTTTTTCATAGACGCCTTGGAGACAATGAGGGTGAAGATATTTGAAGGAAGGAAGGGCAATGGTGATGGCTTGATGCCTCACGTAAAGCAATCTCTGGAGAAATCCAGAACTTTTGAGAGAAGTCACAAAGTGGAAGGTAGAGGGATTGTTACAGATTGATGAGGTTTAAAGGGTTACAAGAAGAAAAAAAGAGGTGTTATAGAAAGGAGAATCTGGAAAATACTTCAAGGACACGAAATCTGAGCTATGAACGATGAGTAAAGAGGAGTGTCTTTAGAAGACTAGCAACTGAGTTTTGACCATGTTAAGTTGATGATAAGACATGATAGAGGACTGATAAAAGCTGAAATTCTGGTTTTGGTTTGCGTAAAGTGAGAGTAGTTAAAAGGAAAAAAGCAGTAAAATTCATATCTAAATTTCATTTCCAGTTTATTTTCATCATGTGCATTGGTTGCCAGTGCTTCTTTTTATGTGATTATGCAATATGTGTTACATGGTTCAGAGGAAATTTTCACAATCTGATGCCAGAAGAGACTTTAACTGATGTGAAGTGTTACATATGTTTGGCATCAACAAAACTGTCTGCTTTTACAAATGCATCTAGAGATTATAATGCCTCTGAGCATCTTTATTATTATAGTTCCTTGATTAGCTTACTGTTTAGGAACATTACTGTAGATGTCAAGGCAATATAATAAGGATCTTTTTTTCCTGGGTGAGCTTGATGAAGTGTGATTGGAACATCTACCTTTTAATTCAAATGCCTAACCTGTTGTGTTGCTCGTGTATACTACTTGGGAATGCCTCATACAGTTGCTATAATTTCTCCAGCACCTAAACGCCCTGGGAATTGCAAAATGTCTCTCTATTCCACTTCTGCAAAACATTTTTACTAGCTTCAGGTCTTTTCTTTTTCATCCCTGAAAGTTTCTAATCATAAAGAATATACTCCCTACTAGATCTCCTCACAAGGGCTGAAACTAGGATGAGGAGCCTGAGGACATTTGCCTCTCTGTCTTCACTTGCATTTTAGCTTAAAATTAAAGCTCTTTGTCATTTCACTCTTTTTATAATCTTCACTCTTAAAAGTCCCCAAAGTGGAGAATGCTTTCTCAGTAGATCTGTCTACACGGACTGTTAAGGCTGCCCTTCAAAACATACAACTCATTTGCCAGTTGCAGATTGGGATTCTTCAGAGGCAGCGGTCTGCGAGTTGGCTCGTGCCTGCTGGATCCTCACGAGCTGCACCAGAAGAGTTACAAGGTAGAAAAGCAGCCTGAGAGGAAACCTGCAATTGTAGGATTTCAGGCAGACCACAGCAGACTGCAAGTGCAGGTAACTCCTTCAGAGAAATGTAGGGCTAACCAGTGCTACTTTTGTTGGGTTTCCCACAGAATATAAGCATTTCCCTCAAGAAAAAATGTATTTTTTAGTTTTATGTGTGTGAATGCGTGTGTTACTTTGCATATATGTACATACAAATTGATTTGTGATCATGGTACACAGGTTCGTTGGGAGCCTCACAGTCCACATGTAGTAGCAGATTTTAATGCTTCAGATTTATTCCAAGGAGTTTAGATCAGGCCTTGTGTTATCAGAACACTCATAACTATTGCTGAATGCCACCATCAATAAATCCACTGTCTAGAAAACAGGCTGTTTATTTGCATCATTTACTTCTTGACCTCATATCAGTGTTTTTACTCTTTTTCTTTTAAACTGCACACAGGACTGCACTTCCCTCTCCAAAAGGTTTATCAAAAACCTTGACAAAACGCGAGTAAAATGCCTACAATTGTATTGTCTGTTTACAGTCATGTTTATTGTTTCTTCCCCTAATTATTTTTGCAATGACTATGTACCTGGAGCTCTTTTTGCCAGCTAAAGGTTTTTAAAAGTATTACCAGAATATCCATAAGAAAATAATGGGCTCAGTAGGATTTCAGTTGAACTGATTTAGCTTTAGCATAAAGACTGATTTTTTTAAGTGGCTTCGACTATGCAGTGACTTTTGATCAAATTATTTCATTAAAAACATGATTGAAATCAGGTTATCAGAGATACTTTGTAGATATTGTAGGTTTGTCTGGGGACAGACTTTTTAGAAAGGTGTGTTACAACAGGACAAGGGGTAATGATTTTAAACTAAAAGAGGGGAGATTCAGCCTAGACATGAGGAAGAAATTTTTACAATGAGGGTGGTAAAACACTTTCCCAGGTTGCCCAGAGAGGTGGTAGATGCCCCATCCCTGGAGACATTCAAGGCCAGGCTGGACAGGGCTCTGAGCAACCTGATCTAGTTGAAGATGTCCCTGCTCATGGCAGGGGGGTTGGACTAGATGACCTTTGAAGGTCCCTTCCAACCGAAACTATTCTATGATTCTATGATTTAAACTCGTAATAAATTAGAATGATGAGTATATTTGCCTTTTTTTTTTTTTTGGTGGAGATGTGTGACTTAAGTTAAACAAGCTGTGCTTGAGACCCTCATTCTTCCCTTCTTTTTCTCTCCCCTTCCTACCTCTTCATTTCAGCTATTCCTCCACTGTTTATAGTAAGAATTACAACATCAAGAAAATGTTTTCTGCTACTGTTGTGCCCATACTTGCTGGTGAGGACACAAGAATCCTGCCCAGATGGCCCTGACTGCAATTAGGGCACAGAGCGCTTAATTCTAAGCCATCTCCTGTTCTGTATAAACTATTTCTTTGTTCAGTCCAAAATTTCAAGGATAGTCTTATAAACACAAACGTGGTCATGTAAGGTCGGAAAATTCCAAAGAGCGAGTCTGTATGCGCAGCTCTTGCTGATCCTCTGCTGTTAACTCACCATAGAAACAAACCATGCTGAAGCTCAGTTTATGATAACATGGTGTTATTTGAAATGTAGCAAGGTGTTAGACATCACAGTAATCCGAACTTGGCATGCTTTCACAGGAACCGCACAATCAAATAGAATAGGGCTGGAAGACGCTCATAAAGATCTGATGTGTCCCAGAGCAGAATCACTGCTTTTAACTCTTCCTGAAGATGCTGCTTAAACAGGTCCAGTGACAAGGATTTTTGCAGTCTCTGTGCCTTTTATTGTACTCTCCACAATCCTTATCATTGGAAAGTTTCATTAGATCCCCCTGTATTCAGTTTAAGGCCACTCTTGTTTGTCCTCCCCGTGGAATACAGTTAGAGTGTTCTGTGCAGAAGCTTGCTGAAGACAGCTGTACTTCAGGGTTTTTTTTCTGTTTTTATGATCAGACTTCTCCTGTCCCATAAGTTAGATTTTCTCATGGTCATTATTACTGCTCTTCTCTGGTCAATAGTTAGATAGTGCACCTCTTTGAAACACTGTAACCCAACCTTGATACAGTTCTCTATCTGAGTCTTTAGAAAGTTGCATAAAGTGGGAAAAATACCGGTTTTGTGTAGGACACTTCTACTCATTTGTCCCAGTTTGCTTTTTTCATAATAGCATGACAGTATTATGTCTAATATGTGTTTTTCATCACAGATATTTATTAAATTTGAGATTTCTTTAAATTGTGTCTTTGTAAGAAAATATTTTAAAAGAAACTTTAAATTTTATAGTATGTAAGGTGAAACCCAGCCATGAACTTTGCTCTTCTCCACTGATTATCAGTTGGATAGTTCAGTAAAGGCTGTTCTTCCTCCCATACAACAAAAGCCTGATATGACCATCTTGGTAATATTTCCTTCTATAGTTGCAATCTCACTCATGTCTCTGGATATGGATTTATAAAGGCAGTGGTAAATAAATCAGTTACTATTCAAATAATTGGAGCCCTTTCAATCACTAGCTCTTCAGTAAATGTGTAATTCCTCACATTTTGATTGGCTGAGAGAGTTTGATTCATATAATTACTGTAACTTTATTTGTAATTATTTTGGTACCATGTAGATCCATATTCTTTGGCAGATAGCTTTGGTTTCTCGCTTGCAGGGTATTGGGCTGAGGAATCTGTGCTTATGATGCTTTGTGTCAGCACTCCTTTATTAGTCACTGTACAGAATATTACTTAATTGAAAATAAGTTGTAAAGAAAGAGGTATTCATTTCTGCCTTCCAAATGGCTAAGGCTATTCTAGGCTAAGTATAATTTTGGCATTTGTTCTTCACGTGTTATTTTACCTCTCCATATTACTTAACAAAACTAATCAGGCCTCACCTCTGTCCTCTCAATCTTGCTGTTGGCCAGAACAAAACATTTGAGTGCCTGTTTCCTTTTGCGTTATATCTGCCTCACCTTTTGGTTTAGTTTATATCTTGATGATGGTTTTTGTTAATCATTTGCTTAATAATCTTCATGCTGATTTCATTGTCTTGAATTTATAAATTTCCCTTTCAGATTTCTATCAGTTAAAACCTCTGCCTTCTAACAGCCTAACATTATAATGCTTCCCTTGATACTGTGTTACTTTCTCCTCCCACATTTGCTCTGCATTTTGATTTTAGTACAAATGGGATCACTTTTGCTTTCATTTGCATCAGTTCCTTTCCTATTTATAAATTATCAAACCATCTATTGTTCCACCTAAGCCAACACTACTCTGTTTCAGACTGCTTAAATTGAAAGGAGGCTTCACAGCCAATAAGGGGATATCTACAATGGACAGACTTGAAAGAAGGTCCTTTTTTAACCAACTCCTTTCAAATCAAGGATATGTAGACATTTGTACCATATATACATAATATTATATAAATGTTTAATAATTTTAAGGATCTTTTTTATTGCTGCATTCACACATGGGAGAGCCATGTTGATTGTTCTTTTCCTTGCACACTTAGATAGCTTTGACGTACCTGCTAGCTGATTTTTATGTGAAATAGTTCATACCAATTTTCACGTGGAAAACTGGTACATGCCACCATTGCCACATTCTCTTCATGTAAAATTAAGAGGTCCGCTTTTCCGTTTAGCTATTACATGTCCCAGTTTTCTAAAACTAATGTCACGGGGAATAAAATAGCAGTGGCAGGACATTGTGAGCTTGTGGCACTGGTATTTGATGTGTGCACTGCTTTTGTTTCCATTTCTTTGATTCAGTCAGTCACTGCGTAGTGTCGCTCCTGTGTTGACCAAAGGAAAGTTAAGTTCAGGCATCTGGGATGAAAGAAAGGAGACTGTCAGGCTGGAGCAGAGCTTTGGTGTTGTGGGCCCCCCCATCCCTCCTAACCCTCGACATTTGCATTCTTCAGGCGGTCCAAGCTTTGGAGATGGCAACTGGGCTTGCGGTCCTGGACCATGTTGTGTGTGGTCTGATGTGTGGCCTAATGACCAATGCACATTGATGTCTACAGGGAAAAGCCCTGCTAATGCCACCAAGAACTGAAGCAAACCACTGTTATGGGTGCTTTATTTCTAGTTCTTGGTCAGCCAAATAATTAGCAGGAAAAATGAGCGAGTTGTTTTTGAAACACTGTTTAGTATCCATTAAGCTGGGTTATATATAGAGAAGCTAAATTTGTTTTATAAAATGAAATATGTTAGCTGCTAAGTTATTAGTTCCCTGTATTTATTTAGCATCCTTCACATGGGGAAAAAGTAAGACACTAAACAAAAAAAAATGCCAAAACAATTAGAGTGAAAAAAATCTGGTAATTAACTATTATTTTTCACAAAACTAGTCTAATTATGAATCAGTCATGGTAAAATGAAAGGTCAATAACTACAGATGCATAATTTCTCTCTGATAGATTGCTGTTTGAAAATAGGTTTATGACAATTATGTGATTAATTTCCTTTTATTAAACAGCATTATGAGACTTCATGTTGCATTCATCAGTTTATTACTGTTACTTTTTCTCTTCAGTTGCAAATTAGTCCTGGATAACATCAGGGCAGAACAGAAGCTCAGGTATACTGAGGATCTCTTCTTCTGGTGTTGTTTGTATTGCAGGGAAGACCACAAATCTGAACCAAAACCAGAGCCTCAGTATGCTGAAACTATCAGTATCATCCGAAGTAAACAAAACAAAACAATAATTTTAAAAAACACACACACACAAGTACTTTTAGTCCAAGGAAATGAGGGCCATATCCAGTGAAATTATTATGTTTCTAAGATGAGGCATGTGAGGAATATAAGTACCTGAGTTAAACTGTGACCCAGAACAGATTTCCCCACATGCCACCTAACCCTCAAAGTACTCTGCCTTTTTATCTTGAAATTCCCCATGCATGAAGAGTTGCTGTCCTGGACAACTGGAGAATTTCCCCAGCCTTGGAAAAGCTGAGCAGCCTGGGGATCCAGGAACCAGGTATTCGTTCACACTAATTCCTGTAGCATCAATACGCAAGATGTTTTCAAGCATTCAGTGCTCCCCTGATGGCACCCTGTGGGGTTGGGCTCCATACAGCACCCAGTGGCCACCAGCACTTTCTGGGGAAACAGTTGAAGAGGGTCAGTTGTATTCTGTCCTCCTATCTAGCAACCTGGTGGTCAAAGTGCTTAGGATGGTAATATAATGTCCAAGGCTATTGCCTCTTCTTCTTGAGCATAATTTAGTTTCAAACATGTTGGCCTCTTGCAGGTTTGTGTTCTACTGCTGGGCAAGGCTGCAGGGCACCCTGCAGTTTAGCGGCTGAAATTGCGCCCATTGCACATCGCGGCTGTCTGCGGCTGCTAATCTAGATGCAGAAGACAGACAAATATTTTTTGTTTGAGTATTTACATACTTTGATGTTGGATTAACTGAGTGAAATCCTTCTTAGTGACCATCTAGATTTCTTAGATAATATATTCCTTGAGGTGGATACCAACAGCCTTGGCTATCTGGTGCTCTGTTCTTACATCTGTAGGAAAACCCTGTAGTAATTGTTCAGTCTACCACTCCTAGGTGAAATCAGGTTGGCCACATGGCTTGAATTTTAGTTACGTGCAGGATTTCCTTGACTTCATGGGCTCTCCAGTGTGGCACATTTGTCCTCAGCCGACAGGTTTTATCTTCTTTGCGTAGCTTAGAGAAAAAGAATGGTGTTCACTAAGGAGAATGAGGCTGTCTCGGGGTACATGGGAGTTTGCTTTTCTTGTCAAGTCTCCTGGAGAGACTGCTGTTGGAAGGGAGCTGGATCATCTTAAATTCAAGATTCTTTGAATAGTGCTAAATGCTTTGCTACTCCATTTGGAAAGATTATAAGCTGCTGTGCTGACTGGCTGTGATATTCATTAGAAAACTTTATTGGAAAATACAGTCAGCAAGAGACAAAAGTTTAGCAGCAGCACCCGAGTTATATTAGGGAGCATTGGACGGCATTGTCTTTCCGTCACCATCTTTCAAGGATCTCGTACAACTATGGGTAATTCTGGGCTTCTTGTTCGGAACCAGCTGGAGAATGGGCCCGCGGCAGGGTGTAAAGGGGCAAAGGTTTTCCTGAAGTATTTTTTATAATATATGTGGCGATGTAATCATTTGGTTAACTTGTTATTCAACCAGTGCAGAGCAGTCTTTGGCCTTAAATCCAGCTTAGCATGTTGATATGTTTCGGTTGCATAGTGCTACCAGCGAGATGACTCTTGCTTGACATATTCAGCCATTTGGAAACTTATTTTATCTTCAGAAACTTCTTCTAGGTTCAGCAGGAATGTTACAGTATGCAGTCATTTGAAAACATAAAATAGGGATTTGGAATTAGAAAAAGGAAAGAATCTGGTTGTCTTCTGGCAAGTTTTTTAGTTCTGGTTATCTGCAAAGTATACACCTCTTGTCAGTATAAATAGGGAGTGCCTATATAAACATTCTTGTTTCGCCTGTTCCACATAATAGTTTCTTGTATCATATTTCTTTTGACCTCACTATCTGAAACCAATTACAGGAGATCCATTTGGGCTGCATCTATTTTCATAAGAAGCCCAGGCAGCAGTGTTTTTCTCAGAGATGAATATCAACATCAAATATGCTTCTGAGTGCTTTGTTATTTATGTTTCAGAGAGATTTTGTAGCCTTCAGCTCTCAAGAATGTGTCACGCTGTGCTGTTTATACATTGACGATATTAATGGGCGTAGATGTCATTTTTCATTTTAACGTCTCAAATGCAACAGGCTGATAGGTTAAACATTCCTGTTTTTAAAGGAAAGATATGAGTGACATCTGTTTCCTAAAAATACACATATACTTACTTTGTAAAAGACGAAGTAATAAGTTTACCATCTTTTAGCTGCAGCTTTCACTTTGTTAAAATGATAAAATTTTAAAAATTATTTTAAGGCATGCTTAAATTAAATACAAGGGTTTGGAATACAAAATAAAAGCAAGTTCTATCTCATAGCATTAGCGCCAACAAATTGCAAAATCTACCACAATTTATCAACTTTAATAGGGTGAGTTATATGCAATTAATTTCATTTTTGTTCTGCTTATGTTTTAGCTATGCCAAAGCTGCGCAGTAAATATTAAGTAGTGTTCCCAATAAATATTTTACTAGAAGACACAGTGAGTTCTGGAAACCATATGCCCAAATTTCCTGCTTATACAGCCATTACTTAAAGCATTATAATGATTTTCATTTGCGTTATTAAAATAATTTCTAATCCTCAGTTCTTTTTATTGCTTTTGTCTACGTTGGCTTTTTTGTATAGTTTTACTAATTTAGATAACTTAATTAAGGAAAAGTGCCTACTAAATTTGAAACAAATGTTATTCGAAACTGGATACGATTTTGTCTGCCTAAGCATCCATTCATGCTGCTGTTAACTTGAGGTAGGACTCAACATAATTTTGATCTGCCAGATTTATAAACATCTGTTAGTTTCTCTTTGCTGAACTGTTTTTAGACTGCGAGTTATTATCAAATTAGTTCACAGAAATTTATAAATGATATGTGGGATGGGTGGTTACTTGAAGTGTATGTGTTAAACTATGAATTTTGAAAGGCACTTTCAAGTTGTTAATTTGTTTTGCAAAGATTTAATAGCAGCAAATGAATTGCTAGAACTGAATGTTTTATAGTCTCATAATCTTCACTTATGAATAATGTCAGTAATAATCTTTTGAAATTAGCAGGGTGTTTCTGGGAGGTTGTTTACTGAGTAGCAAAATCTAAAGTTGAGCAGCACACTGGGAGGAAAAACTACCATATGACAAATGCTGTAAGAACAAAAGCTGACAGTGATTTTTCCTTATGAGTTTCGAATCATCTCTGATCTCTTGAAATTGTTTTCTGTTCTTCTTCTATCTCCTGTGTTTACAATAATCTAAACTGCCACAATAAGATCACTGAAGTATTCTCGTAGTCATCATTTATAAGACATTCTGTATTAAAAGATGAGCCTTTACTCCTTTAAAGATATCCCAACCAGCACATCTGAATCAAAACAGTTTAAGTAGCAGAGCCTTTTATGCAAACATATCCTGTTGTGCTGCCTTGCTTTCTTATAAAGTGCGACTCTTTTTGTAGTTAGCATTAGGCAGTCATGCTTAGGCTGATTCCACAGGAGCGTGCTAGCCACAATTTGATATTATACTGTGTATCTTAAATCGAAGCTGCAGCATATTGTAATTCTCTAATTTTCAAGTACTGTAAATGTATGGGTTTATCAGATGCTTGCATGCTTGTTTTATTGTATTGACGTGAGATGACTTTGCTGCCGAGGAAGATTAAGACACTTGAAACAACTTGCAGAGTGTTCTAGCTATTTGCAAGTATACATCAGCATTATATCATTGCAATTTCTTTCCCAGATTAAGGCTGTAAAATTAATTTTCTGCAACCACCACAAATAAAAAAAAAATCGTCTTTGCATTTTTTCCCATTTTCTTTAACTCAAGGTCTCTTCTCTCCTTCTTGTAAGAGTATCACCCCGGGTGATGAGGTTGGTTTCCCTGTACAGTCTCCCATGAATTTGGGAGCGCAATGGTTCTCTTGCTTCCATACAAGTTTCCCTTTTGGAGAGCTGCAAAGATTGGGAAGGCTCATAAATTCACCACAGATCATCTGTTGATGAATTTAATCCATGTTTTGCACTTAAACCACTGCAAGATATTGGGACCAAATCCTGGTACCCTTGAAATCAACAGATGTATTTAGCGCTGATCTCAGACAGAGCAGGATTGTCCTTTAGGATCTGCTCAAGAGCTGTGAGTGCAGAACAGATTATGCTGTTCACATAGGAAACAGGGCATCCAGTGGTTCCTTGGTAACAAAATATTTCAAGTGCACTTTGAAATATGTTAACTTTTAGTTATTTTTGGCAGAGAGAAACTTGTTCTGTGTGTCTTGTTGCTTAGGTTCAGAGGAATGTATAGTCTTTGTAAAGCTGACCTGTAATTACTTGAGAATTTGATGAAACAATACAGGGATTGTTGTGGGAATGTCTCCAAATGTTAAAAGTCTGCTCTGCAAACTTTGTACCAGAGCCTTCTATGGGGAGACGAATCAATGTTGTTAGGAGATGGTGCTAGTGCATTCAGTTTGTTTACTTTGGTTTTCTGTGTCTGCCTGCCTTCTCAGAGAACTTGCTTGGAGCCAGACTGTAGCAGCCCTCTCTCTGTCTTTTCATAATTGATCAGGGGATGACTGCCTTCCCTGAGGGTTAAGACGTGGCAACTTTTTCTGTTTGCTCAGCATCTCAATGCAGTAGTTCAAACATTGTTCACACCAGCTGGCAGTGTAATGCCATATGCACATCTTGTCAAAGCAACTGTTGTCATGGATACTGGAAACTATCTTAAAAACCAGCTCATTTGAGTCTAATCAAAACTGTACCTTTCTTTATCAGTTGAGAATCTGTATTATTTTAAGGAACATTGATCAAACAGCGTTTATTGCAGTATATTCCAGTTACAGTATGTTTTAATAACATAGATAATGGTGTGATGTATTTTAAAGCTGTAACCGCTATTTACTGAACGGATTTTTTTAAGGGGGGGGGGGAAAGAGTTCTTCAGGTAGCTTCAGTGGAAATGTTTCGAATGTTGTTCTTTTTTCATTTCCTAATAAATACCACTTTACAATACTTGGCATTTTAGAAATAATTTCATAGGGAAAAAAAATTAGATTAGCCTTGTTTGGGTACGTGGAATGTTTGTTTACGTTTCCTATGTTTACCTGTATTTTGCTGAATTGGAATGAAAACATAAAATAAATGAAAACATTTTCTATTTTGATTGGGATACTGTCATCTCAGAGCCTGATCTGGTTGGTTGAGTAGTAATTTCTTTGTTCTCTGGTTTTCCTAAGAATGCAAATGAAAACCATTCATTTTTATTTGGGATTAAAACTGCACTTTATTTTGTCAAAGGAGAGGTTTCTCCTTGAATTGTAAGTACAAAAAGTGTTTTTAATCTTCAATGAATATCCTTATTAATTCGCTTTCAAGATAATCTGATGTTGATTTGTCAAATTTAATTACAGCTTCCGGTAACACTTGAAGTCTACTTGCTTTTGCTTCAAAATTGTAATATGAAAATGCAAATTGAATGATAATTTGCAAGGGAATGGGCATTTTAGTTGAACATTCAAAGACAAGTTCCTTGTGGAAATGAGGGTATTGATGCAGTTTATGATTTTTCTTCTTCAAGCACTTTAAACAAATTAACTTTATTTCCTGCAGGATTTCATGTACATCCATGGATTCTAGTGAATGCACTTTCAGATGATTTTTTTTTTTACTTTTTAAGTAAAAAACAAACTGAAGTCTGAAATCCAGCAAATACAAATCAAACAGGAGGAGATTGCATTTGTTCGATTGGATTTTACCTAACATTAGCAATGAGTAACTCATCTCTTTCTAGGAACTGGTGGAAATTATTTACCTTTTTTTTTTTTTTTTTTTTTTTGTGCTTTTAGGCACTCCAGGCAGCAAGGCAGCTGCTTTTACAGCAACAGACAAGTGGACTGAAATCTCCTAAGGGCAGTGATAAACAGAGACCGCTGCAGGTTAGTAAAGTGTCCTTGATTTTGGGGCCCTGCTCGCAGGGAAGAGCAGGGTGTTTGCTCACACGCAAGGTGTGAAGTGTGTGGATGCGTGTGCCCTAATGCCGTGTATGTGCATGTGCTCATACAAGAAATTACAGGTTTGCATGCTGGTGACTTCATTGACAGAGAAAATTCTCTGTAAGTTAAAAAAGCTTTTTGTGGCTATAGATGCTTAGAAGGTCTAAGACGCGAGTTCGGTATAAATTAATTCTTTATAGACATGTTGCAGAATTGGTATGTGGTTTTTATACGTACATGGATTAAATTGTAAAAATGGCTGTGTTAAGACTAAGAGAAAAACAGTATCCAGAAAAAAATTAGCTAAATAACTCACCGGTGCTGTATGTAAGTAACAGAGAAGTGTTCAGAAACTGCCAACACAACTGCATGAAATGATGAAAGAGCTGCTTCTGCCATTTTAGAAAAACATATGTCATGGAGTTTCACACTGCTGGGCTTCAGGTTGTGTTCGGGTGAATGGGAGTTCTGTTATTGAATAATTATTTTACATGCATTATTAGTAAAAATATGTATAGCGTTTTATTCTTGAAAAAAATGATCTAAGTTTATTTTGAGGTTTTAGTTCATTTATCGCTGTAATTCAGAGTTCTATATGAAATTGCATTCTGCTGACAAAACTGTTTCTCTCGTTGTATGTAGACCAAGTATGAGTGTGCAACTGCTGAATTATAGTCTGTTGCAGACAAAAGATGTACATGAGAGACAATTCTGTTTTGTTCAGGAAATAAAAAAATGGTAATTCTTACCATTCTCTTCGTCACATCTGTTTTTCTGGGTGAGTCTTTATCCTCTTGGGACTTCCCTTGTTTTCTGATGGAATAGGGCATTTCTATCTCATTTTTAGTTTTTGTTGTGCATAGTGGACAACCCGGGGCACCAGAATTTCTTTTTCTCCCCCAGTGAAATGTTGTGAAATGTGATCACTTGTGCAATTTTTGTATGTAATTCACATTGTCTCCTTTTCTTTGTGAAACTTCGCGAAGCAATGTTGGAGACAACAAACAGTTCCACATTCCACAGCAGCTCTCTTCAAATAGACTTTTAAAGTTGTATTTATTTGCTCGGAACCAAACAAGAACTTAGGGAAATGACTAAAGAAAACGGAAAAAAAAAAAGAAAACATGTCAGGTTGGCATCCTGCCATGCTGTAGTTGTACAGTCCAGAGGCCTGGGACCATCTCAACTTTCCACTTTTCGCCCTTGACTTTCCTTTGTATTAAACGTCTTCTTGACTGAAGGCACACAAGAAGAGTAGTTGTAAAGGCAGCAGCTTATGAACTACGTAGTTTTTTATAGTTTTTAGAACTGTAATTGCTGATCTTGAAGGGTTGAATCACTACTATGAAAGTAGTTTGTTCTGCCAGCTCCTCATTCTGAAAGACAACATGGAGTGTACAAGGAGTGTACGAGGTCCAGCTAGCCCCATGTCCTATCAGTAAACTGGCCACCACCAGCAAAAATACTGATATTTTCCCAGAATATGTTTCCCAGTTAGCTTACTTTATTATTCCAATTTGTAAACTGGAGCAGTTCAGGAGCTACTGACTTCTACTCTGTTCATGTTCTCCACCCATTCGTAAATGTTCTTTTCAAGGCTGAAGAGATGTGGGGCTGCACTATTTGTCATGTTTGACACAAAACCAGTCATACATGTAACCCAGAGGGTGATGAGATGAGAAGACAGTCTTGTGCTTTCCTGCTCCCACAGCACTAACCCTGGCCTGATGCCTTTTAAATGCCATAGGATGGTGTATTGTAGATGTCCTGTATTACATGTTTGCAAGGAAGAGTCAGTGCCTCATGAGTCACTGCAAGACGGGAAGAAGAAAATAAAGCAAATAATTTTCTTTTCAGAATTGCTGAATGCTCCCTAAAGCCAAGATTACTGCTCATGTTTCTAGCTTTTCCTTCCATGATCAGTATATACACAGTGCCTCTTATTAGCCTTGGACACTTCATTTGGTTCATTTTTTAAATGAGAGGGAAATGGAATTTGCTCCCAGACTTTGGTTTATATATCAAATACCGTGTCAATTCAGGTATTAGCACAAACTCCATTTTAATATTCTTCTTTAGTGAAAAAGATGTATAAAGGCTTTGAAAATGAGTCCTTGGAGCTTTTTTATTTCTGTCATTTACTGTTACTACAGAGCTGTTCCTTGTTCATTATGTAGTGGAAATTCACAGTTTGAGCATCGTGATGCCTGTTTGACCAAATACTGTAATATAGGTCATAAAGTTGTACAGTATTATTACATTATTATGCCAAATTTAATGGTAAATTTAGCCAAAATCCTCTAGCAGTAGGATTTCCTAAATATGTATAAGCAATTTGAGGTTTATAAAACAAAAATACTTGTGCCTGTGTTTGTGCTAAAGGAAACAGACTTTCCCTAATATTTTTTAAATACTTCAATATTAGTGTATTTCTAATTTCCTCTGATTTCAGAGCAATTTAGTAATCTGGCAACTGTAGATATGGCAGAACTGATTTATAAATACAGTAAAAACCTAATAAAACTTTTAACACTAGCTCACACATCTGCAGGCAAATGTAAGTGTTAGGTAAGCCTTTCCATTGCATCTCTCATGTGCTCCATATTTTAATGTAAACTATTCTATTGTTCCACGTGCCAAAGAAGGAAAAAAAATGTATTGATTTCAGTGGCCATCTTTTTATATTTGGGGGAAAGTAGCGTATGGAGGTTTTATGTGTGTTCTCTCTGTTATTCCATAATGGCATCAAGTATTTCAGTGACTTACAGCACCTACTAGCTAATCAGCAAGTTGAAAGCTTATTGAAGAAACCTTCAGATTTGTGTCCTCAACTTTGCAAAATCAGGGTGTTGGGTAAGTTGTCAAGTTCTACTGTGCTTTACAGAGGGCATGGTTGTAGAGAACCACTGGGATTTTCCTTGAAGAAATCGGGTGTCGTTTGTATCCTCATGAAAAGCCTTTTTAAATTTACTGCTAGCTGTGTAATCTGTTGTAAAAGAAGGATGTTGTGTTGACAAATGTTTTTGTCTTAGCTTTTAATGCAAAAGTTACCCTAATCTATTAGTTACCCCATATTTTCAGGGAGAAGATATTTATATTTAGATTGTGCGTTAGCAGAATTCCTACAAAAATTACCAGTTTTAGGTAGACGTTTATCTTGACCTACTATTACTTTCTGGTTTACATTTTTCTGGGTTTCAGGCTGCAGATGGCATAACCATTAGCATGTCTTATGCAAAACAGAAGGAGAAAAGCATCCCATTTGACAAGCTTGAGTACCAACTGTAGTAGTGATTTTACTTTCATGTATAGATATCCGAATAAATGTATTCGAAACATGTTTATATATGTCATTCATTACACTGATGCATCAATTGAATGAATCCAATCAGTACATACATTGATTAGTGACATGTTGCTGAATAGTTAAGGGAGGTTTCTGGTGAGAGTTAAGGATAACCTGCATATGATGAGATAATAGCATTTACTTTGTTACTGTGCATCCCGTTTTCCAGGATGTTTGCAGTAGTAAAGTTAAGCTTTCTGTAGCACAGGTTTTTGTTTCAGAAGATGTTTCTTTTCTGGAGAAGCTGTGATTGTGGTAGCCCATGGTGAAGCAAGCTGATTGCATTCATGGATTTCACTCCCTATCACCACGTTTCCACATTAGGCATAACAGGGAAAATGTCATTTTCACTCATAGAACCTGTAGATCATTCTCCTATGGCAGAAAGTCACTGTCCTTATGGCCACTGAAGAATCTAGTGTCATCTACTCTGAGTTTTAAAACTGGCAGCTTTATTGTTCTTGTTACTCTTACAGTCATGAGCAAGACTTGTGGTTCTTCAACAACTGTGCGGAGCACAGGCATAAGCCAGAGGTAAATGCTGTCAATTTGCTGCCACTGGTGGGAGTTCCTGTACGGAACTGTGATTATTTCCTTTCCAGGTAGACAAATCTAATCTGTCCACGATACACATACTGTTGTAGGCTGTGTAGCATAGTGATTTGGACAGCTAGTTGTAATTTTATTTGTTTGCTCTGAGCGCTATGAAAAGCCTTGCTACTTTTAGTCTCTGTAATGTCTGTAATGAAGTAGTTTATTTTCATAAAGTCAGACTTTGAACTTCATCTCGATTAGAATAAATAGATAATTATCTTCAGTCCCCTAAGTTAATATATCTGCAATGAATTGGTTAGTTAGTTTTTCCTTCAGGCTAGGAGATTGTTGTCTCAACATCAGTACTTATGCATTCTGTATTAGGATGGCGTGTCAGGAAATCATGACTCCTGGAATCAAAGGGTTAAGCTCAGTGTGTACCAAGACTGTTGTATAAATATCATGCTGCATGGAGTGTTGAGTTGTTAAGGTAAAATTTGTTTATTTAGCATGAGCACTTCACTGAAGTGTAATCATTTGATAAAATTTGGGAAAAGTAAGTACACATTTAAGTTTAATTACTTAATGTTTATTGCATTAGTGAATAGTATCAAAAGAACCACTTTTTTAAAGACATGCAAAATGCAAAAAATTAACATGAAAATTCAGCATGAAAGGATATTCATAGTCTCTTTTAGCCTACTATCCTTGCCTTGCTCTCTCCTAGTTTGGTCATCTCCCTTTGGATCTTCTTATGGTCTGAATTTAAAATTAATTGCACATAATAAATAAGCAAACATATCATTAATATTGTAACTTTTAGTTACTTTTTTAAACATATGTAAGGAGCTGTTGAGAGATAACAAATTGGGAATGTAGGGAAAAAGAAGAAAACCCACTGCTTTTAATGCACACTGAGTGCAACTGTGCATGCATAATGTCAGTTAAAAAATTCACAGTTTAAAAACAGCAAAAAAAATGTTACGGATGTAACAGAGTTTTCTTTGCATTACATTCAACAAAAATAGAAACAAATCTAACTGGTCTGAAACTGTCTTTCAAAACCTGTGTGATACATATTTTTATTTATGCATCCTGCTAAGCATAGGAAGTAGGAAGATTTTGTACATGCTAGAAAGCACTGATTTAGAAAGATGCAACACCTAATATATAGTGTAAGAGGAGAGTAGCGATAAACAGTCTTTTTCCCTCTCGAGTATAATTCTAGAGGAAATGCGTGGCCTACATATAAGCAAACATTGAGGCTTGGGGTAAATTAAATTTGGAAGATAGCTGCTGGAAAATTGTAAGTCCCATTTTCTCTTGTAAGTCTGTTAGGAGGAATATACTGTTATCCTCTAAGGTGCAGAAATTTGCATCAGTGATGCCCACTCTAAAGACAAGGATAACCCCAAGAGATGGAGAGAAGGCACAGAGTTATATTTAGGTAAGGTGTGGGGAGGAGAGAAATGAAAAATGGCTGTGTTCAAGCTTTCATGGTGTAGAAAACAAGAGTTCCATGTAAGGTAGAGGGATAAATAGAGTAATAAAGAAAAAAAGCTCGACATACTTCATTGATTTATAGTGGAAGTGTCTGTATGACTAACTTGCTGGAAAGTCCTTATCTATATAGATACAAGTCTGCTTCAAAGGCTTATGTCCTGTCCTTAACAACCTTTTACTTGTGAAAAGCCAAATTTTGCATTGTGTGCCATTTTGCTGTAAAATCTTTCAATAATAGATTTACTTTAAGTCACTTTTTTACTCTTGAAAACTTCAGTATTATAAAACGCATCTATAAAGAAAGTGGCAGTAGTTACTATGGTTTCCTTTTTAATTTAAAGTGAATATCTGTCACCTTGAGGTATTATTTCTTATTGATAAAGCAGATAGTTGTCATTTTTAGGTATATAAAATATCACAGCTAACCTTATGTATGATCCTTGTAACATGGAAAAATGTTTACTAGCAGCCTTCTAATGGAAGTTATCACGTAATGGCTTCATCTGTGTCTGAGAGGACAAAAACACTAGCTGGCACAGAGATCACATCTTCATCCTCAAAATATTTTTGCCATATTATAAAATATTTTGGAGGCAGAGGAAATAAGTATTATGCGACTTCTTTTTACAGGTATTGAATATACAGAATGCTATGTGATCAGGGATTTCAGGAGGCATTTTAATGTTAAACGTATGTCTGTGCAGCAATCTGACATGTCACTCCATTACTGTGATTTTCATTTGTCACCTGTATCACTCACCTCTTTCTTTCCCCCTTTCTCTCATGTTGATTCTGGTACTTCTGGCAGATTGGGAGGAGAGGGGAGAACACACACACTCCAGTTCCCACTCAGACCAGAAAGTCAAACCTTCCGAGAGAGCACCTGGGTCTCCTCACAGCAGCTTGTGCATAGCAGACCCATCTTTCCCATTCATGGTAGAACCTGCAGCCTGTCTCACACCAGGAAATATTGCCATGCATGGGATGGATGGACTGGTTTTTATATTCTGGACTGTAGGAGTCTCCAAGCCCTACAGAGAAGTTTCTTTGCCTTGCTTGAGCAACTGGAAGACTCTGTCCTCCTGCAAGCCCTCCCAGCGCAGCCGACATGCACCTTCATGATTGCTCCTCTTCGGGCTGCGTGAGCAGTTCCTCTGCGGTGCTGGGAGGTGTAGGTTTCCTTGAGCCACTTCTCCAGGCTCTTGCAACAGGTTGGATCAGGCTGATTCTCGTACCAGCTGGCTCATTGCCCAGAAAAGCTTGTGAAGAGCTGAGAGGGGATGTGTGAATGGTTCCCCACTCAGTGTGCGGCTCTATTAAAGGGTCTGCTCCCGGGCAGGGCCCCTAATTATGCCAGTTTAGGATCGCACCACTCAAGCAAGGCTCTCCCGGTACTCTTGAATTTGAAAAACACATTAGTGTACGTTGATTTAGAAATTACCAAAGCAGGAAAAGCAACTGAACAGAATATTCTGTGAATGCTCTGGATGGGTGTAGATTTTTAAAAATCTGGATAGATTACTCTTAAGGAAATTCTTGTTCTTTTCAGAAGGCTTTTTGTTTCATGACGCAATTAGAAAATTCAAGGAAATTTTCTAACAAAACTAAAGTTCTCTGACTAAATAATGAAGAATCTTCAGTCAATAGGAACAAATGCACCTTTCCATGTGAAAATCCAGTCTCCCTCCAGAGCCGTTCAAGACATTGTTTGTGCAGATTACTTCTCATACTTTTTTTTTGCAGATTAAATTTACCTTGTGAATTCAATACTTGTATCAAATTTGTCTAATCATTAGACATTATTTTGTAGTTTGAGTGTTAGTTGTACCTTTGCTTTAACAAGTAGGGGGACTTCACTAGGGGTATGAGGAGCAGACTAATCAGGAATCTGAATGTATGCCAAGATCAACATAGGTGTTAATTTTAGTTTACCTTCACCTAGACTGTATACATGTAAAGTTCAATTGAAAACTGTTGAAATTATCTGGACAAACATATTACACTGTAATGGTACAGAAAAAAAGCACGTGAGCATGTGTGCTGCTGAAAAAGCAATTGTACAGTGGAGTGGAAAAGCACACCAGCCCATGCTGTTGGGGAAGGGGGTTGTCCAGCAATTGCCACTTTGATGTTCTAGGTCTTTTTATGCCTTCTTATGCTTCTAATACAATTTTCTTGAGACAGACAGATGAGGGTGTTATGAAATAGAATTAATGGTGAAAAATTTACTAAACACTACTTCAATGCTTTACTACTTGATTATATGAAGCTTTGAAAAGCAATTGTGCAATAATAATATGTACAAAGGAAACTGTATGGTGTGCCAGCAACTTCAATATGTTTCAAGGATCTTACTGAGAACCTGCAGCATAAATGAAGAATGAGATTTTCCTCTAAGCGTTCACAGTAAATTCGTTTATTCAAGAAATATGCTTTCAGTCGGATGGAAAGGACAGCCTACACGGTATTGAGGAAAACCAATACAGGAACACAACATATCAGAAAAAATACCCAAATCAATGCTGTACTCATAGAACAAGTAATTTCCAGACGGATGCAGCTATAATTTAGTTCACAGATAGCTATGGGTTTCATGCTTAAGAATAATCAAATTACCACACTAAAGAAAAATATCTCCCAATACAAGATATGGTATAGTGTGAATTCATGCACAAAACAGTGTTTGTGTCTGTTTCAAGACAAGTTTAGGATACCACGGAAAACCTCAGTTTGAGGGCATAGTATCTGAAGTGGAAATAATAATGCAAATCCAGGGACAAATGGTGATTGATGTTTGCATATACAAAAAAATCTCTTGATTAGAAAGGGTTGAATCCGTATTCTGGATAAGGAAGAAAAAAATACCTAACTTCAAGCCTGCCATAACAATAGGGGTCATGTATTTCACCCATGGAAAAGAAAATGCAAGGATAGGATGCACAACAGGGCTGGGCTCTTGTACAAGATCTTGATAGATATCTTTCAAGAATGTAATTTAGAAAGTAAATTCTAATAAATTTTAGAAAGTACAGCAAAGTATAAGGTCATGTGTTTAAGAACTTAGAAGCATTTCTTCCTTAAGCTTATGTCCATCACTTAAAATGAAAGAGAGAAGCTCAGTGTATTGGTTTTGTATGACTGTGAAGGACCAGTGATATGACATAGGTGACAAAAAAGAACATGAAATCTTACAGGAATTTAAAAAGGTGTTTCCTATAAAAAAACTGGAAAATATTAATGCCATTTTTAACAGGTATCTTTGAGATCTCATCTGGAATAGTGGGAGATGTGCAATCTATCTAATTTCTAGTGCCTTGTTAGTATGTTAGAAATACGTGCTCTGTGTGGGTTCTGTTGAAATATTCAGGGTTGCAGTACTGATGCCCTGAATTGCCATGAAGTGGCCATTTTGACTATGACTGGTAGCTTAGCACATTTGCTATAAACCTACAGTTAGTTTGTGTAAATTCTACATACATTTTAACAATATACAATAACAATATACAAGTCCAAGAAGATTTCATTCAGACTAAATGCACAGGCTGAAAGGTTGTGGTTGCTCTATGCAGTTTGGGTCAAAAAATAAACTTTAGGGAGGAAGAGGCATCTTTTATACTTTTTAAGTACAGCTTTAAACATGGGAACAAGTAGCTAAGCTAAGCATGAATGAACTATGGGAAAGAAAGCTTTTCACTACACAAAGAGAAGAGTTTCTGCAACACTGTTCTGCTAGTGGAAGTAGTGGAAGCAAGAGTCATCTCACATGCACATTACTTATTTTAAAGACAAAGCTTGGCCAGCTTCGAAGGGGACTTTCATTACATGAATTACAGTAATAAAAATACTGAACACTCATAAAGTCTCCTCTAGTCCTGTGGTGTTGTGGGGTTTTAGGTTTTGCTTAAAAAAAAAGGTAGGGAGTCATTGTAACCAATAAAAAAAAATTAGGGAACAGAATAGTATACTGAGTTTTCAATAAGCACATTACACCGAATCGACAGATTCGTTTTAAAAGGGTTTTAATACCTTCTTAAAATTATAGTGTGTACGTGAAAGCCTTAAAGGACATGACATTGATTATTTTTTCAAAAGTCAACTTTATTTTCTGTGTATTTATGACCTGTTTCGTGAACAGAAAATGTTGAAGACTAGATAATAACTGGCATTTAGTAAAATACAGATGACATCCTAAATTCACAATATCTCATCTATTTAAATTCACTTTCAGTATATGACCATTTTGGATACTTTAATTCTCATTTGTTAGACTACAACAAAAGACAGTAATTTCTATTAGAATAGTCTAAGTAGCTGTAGATTTCACATCATTTTGTATAGTCTGGATTTTTTCAAGCAAGTGAACAAAAATGAATTGACTTCATAATTATCAGTAAGAAACAGAAGAAATACCACTGAATTAATAAATATGGACATTTTTAATTGGAAGGCATTAACTCTAAAATTAATTTGCTTTCCTCTGCAATAAATATGCTGAAATGAGGCAGAATTTTTTTTTTAAACCAAATATTTAAAGTTTTTTTTCTTCCAAAAATAACCACTTCCATAATTTTTCAGAATATTTATAGTGTTGAGGTGATTGTCTCATGGTACCTGAAAATAAAGTCAATTAGTCTAACAGTCCACTTATGAGATCATTATTATTGCAACCATTTTAGGACCTGGAATATAATATGACCCAACAAGTCTCAAAGCCAGGATTAAGAGAGGAGTGTTTTTCCACATTAAGAAAAGTCACACTAATTTAGCATCTTGCAAAATAGTTTAGTCTGGGAAAATGTTTGTTTTGGGTGGGGAATACTTGTATAGAGTTCTTTGAGGGAGTATTTAATCATCATAATTTGGCTGGGATAGTACAGTTTATATTGTCATACTCCAGCCATACCTCATGAAACAAATAATTATAACTTCATGTATCATTCTTTAGATTGTTAGTAGCTAACAAACATAAGTGCTATTGTATCAGACTTAGTCTTTGTAATTAATAATGTCCTAAAATACATCCAGAGATGATATTGTATAAATAACTGTTAAGAATGATTTCCTAACCCTCTTAGGTTTCGATGATATTGTCAAAATAAATTGAAATAGTAAATCCTGCCAATTGTTGTTTACAGTGCTTGGACTGTCAATATGAAATATTCGTTGGATTTTGTTTTATTTATTGAATCTTTTGATTTTTTTGACTATAAGTACAGTAAGAGAGAAGTCACTAGAAGTACTTTTGGAATGGCTTGACTAATGGCATCATCTTTAAAATAAATTCTAGTGTAACGAAAACCCACAAAAATACGAGGTAATACTTTAATTATGTGTGGAATCTCTTAGATTTTTTTTTAAGTGAAAACCCTACATAATTCTAGTGATAGCAGAACTGGACCCCTTCTTGTAGTTAAGGTAGGGTCTATTGCATTAGGGTTGTCAATGCACCACATCATTTACACAGAAATTATTTCTCAGTTATTTCTCTGTGAATGTCAAAGAGTTTCAAAGGAACTGATAAACAGAATCCTTGTTATTTAAGTCATTTTTCACTCCCATGAAATTATCAACAGAAACTCTAAAAACGTTTTGAAAACCTTTGTTTTACCTTGCAGGTTGTTTTATATTTTGCTTATTATTTTCCTTGGAAAGTAAATGTCATTAGCGTAGAGCCTTTAGAATGATGCCACAAAAATGGTACAAGAATTTGTTCTTCCTATTTTAGTTCTGGGAGATTTAGTGTTATGATTTTCATTTCATTACATATCAACTTTCTTAGTGTTATTATTAATTATTAATTTAAAATGTGATTTACATAAGAAGGGTATCCTTTATAGAATCATAATTAGTGTGCTTTCTCTCCTAGAGAAGAAACAATGAGGAACTGTTGTTTTTGACAGATACTGGTCTAGACACTTGACTTGACTAGCTGTCCACGATCAAAAAACCTTTCTTTTTAAGCTTAAAACGCATTAGACTCCATCCTCAGTATTAATCTCATTGTTAGGGTGAAACTTCTATTTTTCATACTTTTAATACTTTATTATTCTTACTATTGTACTTACAAAAGCTTTTTATTGGGGATTTTGGTCTTCTTGTATTAATAATTGTACAAAATTACAATGTGAATCACATCTCCAGAGAGCGTTCTGGCAATGCTAACAGAGTGCAAGAAGGGAAAAAGAACTGCAGAGACACCCAGAGATGTGCATCACTGACATACCCATTGGAATGGGGTTGAACAGCAGGCAGCAAGTTTATACTCATACATCTTTGAGTGTATTTCATGCCCAACTGTGTGAGCACAAGGTATAGGTATGCATTATTTACACTTTTCAGGGAATACCAAAATCCATTGGCTCGAGTTTTGAACAGTAGTGGGTAAAGGAGAAGGAGATATGATCCCAAGGTACCTCTGCTCTTTTATTATCCCTCCAGTTCTTGTAGTCCATCTTTGTGTTTTCTGGCTGCAGAGTTGCCTTTTAGCTACAGTTAAGAGTGCTGAGAGTTCACAGGATCTAATTCTTCTCTTGCAGGTTTAAGGAGTAGAAGAGATTAAATTAAGCTAAAAGCTGTGCTGCAAGGTGTTGTGGATGCCAAACATTTTGGCTCAAAAATCAAGTGAACAAATGAATGAAAGAAAAATCCTTCTGTACAAACGTAAATTCCTCATTTTCATAGCCTCTAAATACCAAAATTCTGGGATGTGGGGAGTAGCCTGGGGAAATGTCACTGTGTCAGTCTTGGTGGAAAGACGAGATTAATCTGAATAAACTCAAGGGAAATAGTTGGGTCCTCAAACGATTTCAAGATACCTAGAAACTTTGTAATGCCGCAGTCAGATATTCAGCATGTGTTATGATCTGAAAGTGATCCAAAAGGGACCTTCCAAAAGAGAAGGGATGTCCCTGGGTTGCATTGGGAGCAGCTGTCTGGCTCTTCCATGAGTTTGTAGCCGTGTTATTACTTTGACCATGCAGGCAACGAAGCCCAGGTCTTGAGATTTCTGGTTACATGACTGCAGTGCCTTTCCCATTGTATGGGAAAAGGATCTCCAATTTGCATTCAGATGGGCCACAGTCAATAAAAGGGAGAAAAGAAAATGTGGCTGCCTTCTGCAGAAGTGAGGGGAGCATTTTAAAAAACCTCAAAACCACTTTTAAAGTTAATTCCATTTTTTTGATATATCAATCATCGACCATTAAGTTGTTGAAAACAACTGTGAAATACAGTGTTAGGTATAAAGGCTAATTTTAATTTTAATGTGAGATATAGCCCACATATAATCTTATATAAAATGCTACCATGCAAATAGGCCGAATGAAAGTCTAAATTATTGACTGCCCTGTTCTGAAATAAGATACATTGTAATGTTGTAGAAAGTTACGTAAATCTGAGCTAAAAGAACAAGACAAGGAACAACATAGTTCCAGAACACAGACTTGGCTTGAGAGAATATTTATTTAATGTAAAAAGCTTTACAAAAACAAATCACAGCATAAATATATTACAGTTCTCAAAATCAGTGAGTCGTAGTAGAAACAATAGTCATAATTAGTTTATGTTTAGGAAAACCTGAGGTTCTTTCTAACCAACACAATTAATAGCTTTGTGTGGTATATGGGTTGCAAAGTGTTTGTTGGTCATGGTTATTTACCAGAAACGAAGATACTCACTGAGACAATTATGCATTTGAAATTCTGTAATTAGTTTTTATACTCAATCCAGTGATTTATATACTTGTTGTTGTGTGCAAAATGTAGTTCTCCCTAATATTAGAGATTTTTTTTCTTTAAATTTGAAGTACATTTTCATGAAATTACAATAAGGAGTTACAGGAATTGAGTAGACATTTTCAGACTTCCTTATCATGAGGTAAAAGAGAACAATCTGACAACACGCAATTAGCAGTGCAAACCCCTGCAGCCCAAGACAGTCAACAAAAGCAAGACCTTCCCCAGGGGTTGCCGGCACACTGCCTACCTGGGAGATGCTATTTTGGCTCAACCAGTATCCTATCCAGTAGCACTGGATAGTTGTAATATGGTATTTCTGGCTTATGTTACAGCTCAGAACTTTATCTGTAAGTCAGTGTAGATTGTTGTGTTCAGTATATTGTTCATACATGTTTCCTTGGTCCAGATACTCAATATCTTCCGGCAGCTTACTGAGGTGTCAGTAGTTGAACATGATTAGGGTGTATGAGGCTGCTTTTAGGTAAGAACTTGACAATGAGATTTCGTAAAACAGCAGCAGTATGAGTTATTTTCTTTTTGAAGACCAATGAGTGTTTTAGAGGCTGTTGCCTCATCGCTTTCTTATGGCCTTGCCTAAAAGGTGGATATTTGGTTCTCTCTGGGTGTCATCCCAGGACAGGAGACTAGATAAGAAATGAAGGAGGAAGACACTTTAAAATCTTGAATATTTATTCCAATATGCAGTTGAGGCTTTTTTGTTGTAGTTAAGATACTTTGTGTGTTTCTGGGTATACTGTTTTGCCAGTTAAAATATCAGGTATACATTTTAAAACTGATTTTTCAGTGTAAATCTTCCATATGTTTGATCTCACTGAGAACAACTGTATCCCCTTTGATTTTTTTTCTGGCTCTGGCAAAAACAGTAAAGAAGTTTTACTAAGAAGTGGTGAGAATTAAAAAATATTTGGGATTTCCTTTTTCCTGTGACCACTATCTATGTTTCCACTCTCTGAGAGATCAAGAGAGGAAAAGCTACTTGATAAGGTTACGATAAAATAGCTCACCTTAAGCGTAAGACATATATAAAAGCTTAGGGTATGATCTTCCTCCTTGGAGGCAACTTAGGATTTACATCTCTCACACTGAGGCTAATTTTGGATAAAAGATTGTGATAATTTTTGTGTTAATCAAATCTCCCTAGTGTAGACCTCTATCTCTCTCTTCCTTTGATAAGAGTGTTTATCATTCTGAAAAAAATATGGAGGAACTGAAAACCTCATCAGGAAGAATGGCTGCTTTTATAACTCCAGTGAAAAAATGTGTGTACGCAAACTCTGCAGCAATTGCTTTCAAGCATGAGTTTTAAAATGACGGTGCAACTTCTACATTTGGAATCAGGATGTGTGAACAAATTGATGTCTGTATCATGTTTTTTAATCTAACATTAAAAGATTCTCGATATGTTGGACATGTTATCTAGCTTCTGCATGTTATTCTATTGGTAGAATTATTCTGAAATACATTTGATGAGATCTTTGTCTCTTCTTATATATTTTTTTTAGAAGAAGAATCTTGGTTCCTAGTAATGCTTAACATCAGCAGGTGTTTTTTTTTCCAAAACTGGGTGTTATAGATGGTCAAACCTTGATTTAACATGCATGAGCTCCTTAACTTTGTGCTTTCTTTTCTGTAAGCGTATGTTTCATTGTGTTGCATGGTATCTAGTGGTATAAATATTAGTTGAAATGTCCGTCTGGTTGGATAGGACTACAGCAAGGAGTGGACGCTTGCACTTTTATCTGCTACATCAGCACAGAGAGACTGAGAGTCATTTGACGCAACTTCAGGGATGTTTCTTAGTGTGCTTTATACCATGGGCAGCAAAGGCTGATACAATATCTCATCCAGTCAACCTATAAAATACTGTTAAAATACATAATTTGGTGGGGTTTTTTGGGTTTTGGTTGGTTGGATGGATTTTTTTAGCCTGGACAGGCTAAATATTTGGTGGAAGAAAGGAACAGAAAGAAATTTCCCAGTCCAGACTCTGCTAAGTCACCTGCCAGGACATGCCAGACATCTATATCAAAGTAAACAATTTCCAGGCGTTATGCAGGGCGGCCGCTGCTTCTCATGGCAGAATTATTTACATCTTTTACAAAATCTTTTTTTGGTAGTAGAGGAAAATAATAGATAACAATTAAGTTAAATATACACATTTTTAATATAGAAAATTCTCCAAATAATTTGGCTTATTCTTTGCTCATTTTAATTTCTAATGACAGCTTACAGTAGTCCTACATCATTTCCAGGCTGGCTGTCATTTTTCTCTGCTGCAATTCCTGATTTTCCTTACAGTTAAAATCCCCACTTGTTTGTGCTGTGAGGCAAGAACTGGAAAAGCAGTGTCAAGTCTGGTTGATGTGACAGCTTCAGGCTGATACCATGCTCTTCACTACACTGAAAGAATCATCAGCAAGTACAATATTACCTCTATCTTCTCTTTTTCGGTACCCACCAGAGAAGCTGATATTCCATTTTACCAAGGTACTGCAACTGGGCAATGATTCAGTGTCAGAGTGGCCGTGGGATTGTTCAAACCTGGACTTAACTTTATTTCAGTGATAAGCATTTAGGTGTAACACAGTATTTGACCATGGATCCCAGGCTGAAAGAATATCAAATCCTAAATCTTTGTTCTGAAGCACAGAAGTGCCTCCTCTTGCTTCCAGTAAAACCATCAATTTAGTGGTTGTAGACAACCCCCTAGATGTTAGCGCACAGGCTCTATAATGGCTTGTTATTTTTCTTGAGGAGGCTATGGAAAGAGCCTTGGGTTCCATGTTTGTGCTTCTGATTATTCACTTAATAAGAATTTTACAATAGCATTAGAATTTAGCATTTTGTATTTGGCATTATCGTTCACAATCGTCACTGTATCAGGCATGTGTGATGTGTTCAGCCATTTCCCACATGTGCTGCCTTTCCCTCATCCTTCAGTTTGAATGAGGTTAATGTTGCAGAATGGGGCCCTAATGACAGTCCGAATGCACAGGGAAAGTCAATATCTTAAATTACTCAATTATTACTTGTTTGTATATCAAAAAAGGAGCAACATACCTATAGGAAGAATGTTTCATTAGTGTGAACTGTCATTTTGAATTACTCAGTCAACTGTTGTTTTGTTGTTCGTTTTATGCTGCTGGTACAAAACACGGAGTTTTCTAAAACGTAGAAAGCACTGAATTTGAAAGAAAATGAAGTGATGACCATTCAGACTTACTTTGCTAAGAGCATAAGAATTTCATTGGCAGACTTACTGTATTGTGTGTTGACTGTATATGTTTTTAACATACGTCACAGGAAGTGTACCTGGTGTGAGAAGCTGTAAAATGTAGAGTTTCTATGCATTGTTTATCTAGTCATGAAAATGAAATGCTCATTCTAACAGGAAACAAAGTAAAACCAAAGCATTTTAAAAAAGCATTTTAGCCTCGATATGTTACCTCTGATGAATATAAATTGTCCAACCCAAAAACTTATTTTTATGGGTTCATGTAAATTCAAAACAAACATGCAAACAGAGTGAAACAAAAACTTGATGAGAAGGGTTAGTGTGTTTACATGACTTGGTGGTATATTCAGATTATGTTCTGTGATTTGTGCTGCACCTGCTTCAAATTAAGAACAGGTGTAGAAGGCAGATTATGCAAATACTCATATTAATGTAATTGTCAAATTGGTGTGTTTATCATTGTGCCTTTAAAGAGTAGGCCATACTCTTATTTTACATGTAAATTAGCTTTAGTCCTGAGTGCTACTATTGGATAAAGAGCTTATAAATGAGAAATTTCTAGCATATGCTGAAACATATCTAAAATGTGATATTTTCTTATGTAGCAATTTATTTTTATTTTTGTATCTGCTTTGTGCTCTTTAGAAAAATATAGGTATGATGCAGTTTTAAAATCTAGCTCTTTGGACTGATAAACTTTTTTTTTTCTTTTTTTTTTTAGTTCTTGTAACCCATTAGTAGTACAACTTTTGATCTCCTTCAACCATTTACTGTATATTTACAAACCTTCATGGACTTTATGCCTTGTTTGCTTTAAATCTTGCAGAAGTACACATTGGAGGGAAAACGTGTTTGTTTAAAATTGATTTTTTTACTTCCTAAGACATACTCTATTTAAACAATCATCTGAGTTAAATATATCTTTTTAAACATTATTTACCTCATGTTGCTAGTATGCATATATTTATTAATGATTGGCTGAGCTTTGTGATATTTTTCGATCAGAGAGATGTGGTATCAAAGAATGTCCAAAATTATTAAAAAAATGGGAACTTTTTATTTTCATCAGTATTAAGAGTTATTTATTAATATGGACCCAGCGAACAAAATTTGCCCAGTATAAAAAAATCACAGAGCACTGTGATTCTGTGTTTTAGTGTCTTATCTTACTTACATCTTTTGCACATGACCTTGGTTAATAATAATATAAATTCTGTTAAAAGAAAATGCTAGATCCTAGCTTTTTATAAGTATACATATGTATGCATATATATATATATGTCGATGAGGTAGGCTGAATATTTGAACTGAGCTTTATGCATTGTGTGGGATGCTTTGTGCTGGGAATCTGGGCCAGACAGTTGGGAAAATCCCCGCTCCTCAGGAAGCACTGGCTGCCAACAGCCCTGCCACAGGGCAGACAGGGTTAGAACAAGGTCCTTCTGCTTTTCGGTTTCCTGTGGCCATGGCATAGGCAGGCTGTACTATTTGTTTTCAAGAACTAAAAGAAAGTCCTGTTTTGTTTCTGGATATGTTCCAGGAAAAAAGTAAAAACTATAGTTACTGGGTTCAGTCTAGCACCCAACAGCATCAATTTTTTTCCTATTCTTTATCCTCAAAACTCGATCTGGTAACTCCGTGAGAACAACCTAAAAGGTGTGAGCGAGAGGTTTAAAGAAAGCAGCTGTTAATTCATTAGAGTTATTTTTCTCTAAATCGCCCTTCAAGAAGGAAGAGGAACAGCTTTATTCTTAAGATGTAGCTTCATCCTTTAGCAAATTATTTAAGATTGTATTGCTTTCCATGGTGCTTATCTTAACGGGTGTTTGCTTTACAGCCTGCTAGCTACCTGTACAATCTTTCACTCAGTTATTAGTACGCTCTTAATGGAAAAAAGACTATTTAATAGAGAAAAGACTGGCAGGGACTTCATGATGTAAGCTGGAGATGATAAAGCTTTTATTTAGGTTTAGCCTGACTGTATCACTTTACAGTACGACCATCAACCAGATAAAACTTCAGTCTCTTTTCCTAATCAGTTTGAATTATATGCATCATTTCAGTAGGATGTTATTGTGGGTCTAATTATCTTTGCATTTAGAAAAGTTTTTACTTCCACTTGACTAGTTGTCATCAGAGGTGTTTGCATGCAGAAATGTCAGTCAAAGCTACACAATATAGATACTTTCCAGTATCATTTAGAACTCACCATAGTTATGCTTGCTATGTCAGAAATAAATTAGATGCAACGTGCACATTGTTGCACAAAGAACATCCGTGTGTTGGAGAACTGTATGATTCTGTCACCTTTGTCAACACTGCTTTAAAACAGCCAGGAATCTGGCCCAAGCTATCTTGGCTCTATTAAATTTCTCACAGACTTCTTTGGGAAGTCTTAGGAGGATAAGGTGGGGGGTGGGGAAAGGGCAGCTGAAAAATGAGCAGATAAGAGCAAATAAAAAGACAAAAAAATGCCTTCCGAACACCCTTAACACTGATCCCTTTTTAACACGTTTTGTACTGTGTAACTGACACTTGCAGTTATTTCTTAATTATTTTGTCATTATTTTGGACTAGGTAATTACTTTTACATTATTTTGTTAAGTGTGTGACTCTTCTGACCACAAGCTTTGGAAAATAATTAAGAAATTTGAACAGATGAGTTTTTAATAAGCCCTTTTGACTTATTCATGGAATGAGATACTATTTATCCTCCAGTGCCTTGGTCTTCTTCCACAAGATGTTCCAGAGGTGGCTGGATTCCAGCCATACTCATGCCTTTGCACACTACTTGTTGCATGAGCTGCTGGGCACAAGCCTGAGTATCCAGCCTCACTTCTGCTCTTATTGGAGGAGTTTATTCAGTTATTAGAATAGGACAGGCAAAATTCTTGCATATTAATGTCCCTGTTCCTGTCTATAAGGCCAGCTGTGAACTTGATGTTTAATATATTGATTTCAAATAAAAGGATTTTTTAAACTTTAAATAAATATTTCAAAACAAACAAAACCCCCCTAAAAACCTACTTCAATAGTATTTATAATCTTTAATATATCCACATTTAATGCAGCCTTTGTATGTGGAGTACCAGCAATTTCCTGGGCCACACAGCAAATCAGACAGGTAAATAGGATTGGATCTGAGCATGTTGGCTCTCACTTACGCTATAGTAGTCCCCTAAGTCAGGACAGTTGCTGTTTACATGCACAGGCCATGATGTATGTTTTCTCTTGGATAGAAACTTTGGGAAGTGGAGGAGGTTTTGACTTTTGAGATTGGCATTAGCTAGAGACAGAGCATAGGTTGAGGTGCACAGATACCGGCAGTTGCATCAACTTCTCTACTGACATTTGATTAGTCTTACTCACACGTGCAGAATTAAATCACTCACTGAGTTGGAGTCAGGAAGAATCTGACGCCCAGCTTAGACTGGCAAGGGTGTTTTGGAGTCTTGTGTTCAGTAGAAAATAGTCCATCCACTCACGTAACCTAAAAATACTGCTAAAAGGATTCTCTGATACTACTGAGAATAATCTAGCAAAAGAGAGATTAGTAACTCCTTTGATTACTCTCGCAGTCTTCGTGTAGCACATCATAGCTGCGGTCCTTGATGAGAGTCTACAAGTTGTAATAGTGTCTTAGGAAATGTGAAATGGACGTTTTATGGACCCTTCTGCAGTACAGCTTTATTGCCTTTAATTAGGGAACTAGACCCCACGACATAGCATCGATCTAACATTCCTAAAGGGGAATTAAATTTTGAATGCCTGAAAAATGAACTGTAGGCATATATAATTGACTAAAATTAAAACAGAAGATGTAGTGCAAAGTCAGACAACTTATTATGTACTTTTTATTGATCATTCATTATGCCTCATGGAAGTCTGCTGATTATAAGATATGCAGCATGCATCCATATCCATAGGTACATATGAACAGATTTTATTTCTTTCTGGAATTACAACATAGGTGACATCACTTTTCTTAGTGTTTATTTTCTTCAGTAACTCCAAAAATAAGATTAATTAATTTGGTTATGTGGGAGATGCTATTTTCATTCAGTCCAAGGCTTTTCCCGTGCCTTTATTCAGTCAAGATCTCCACTCTGTGTCTTATTAAGGGATCACTATCTTGTCATCCTTTAATCTTCTCATGATAGAGATACTTGCATTGCTACTCTTTTTCAGTAAAGGAGAAAAAAAGATTTAAACAAGCAAGCTATCTCTGCCAGAGCTCAGGTCACAGTGACCCCAGGCATTAGTCAGCAAAACAGCTTGTATAGCAAAAGACTGTTGTCCATCTTTTCTTCTCAGCTTAACAGTAGGAGCTCTAAATTAAGAAATTTGAAATTGTTATTACAAATCAATGTGTTATGCAACTTCATCTACAAGTCGCTGGCTAAACTGAACCATCTATTGTGTTATATCGTAAAGAATGCTATAGCACAAAATGTTGCTATTTTGGGAAATTCAAAGTTGTACATAGAATCACAGATTTGTTCTTTGAAAGGTACTTTCTCTGAAGAAAGCATTTTTTTTAATTTTATTTTTTATTCAGAGGTCTAATTTTAGGGTCAAACTTTCAGTTGAGTCAAGCACCCAGGACTCCATTGACGTCAGTGTAAGCTGCAGCGACGCGACACCTCTACAAATGACACTTTTAAGTGTTTAGGAAAATTTAGAGCTTTCAAGTAGTCTAAACAAAAGATATTTTTCTGCATAGACTAAATCAGATTTTGTTCTTATTTATCAGTCATTGTTTGTCTTCCTAGATGAACAGTTAAGATGATTTTTTTTTCATTTATGTTGTATACTGTGAATTAAATAACAATTTTTGAGAATGCTGCCAGATACTTTGCCAAATCATTCCAAAATTGTGTGGCGTGTTTTGATTTTAAGCAAAGTTACAGCTGCAGCACTGTAAAGCAGTCAGTTTCCCTTATTATGACTAGTTCTACAACTTGTACTGTTTTAAATTGCCTGCAATTAGCATATTTCAACCTTATTTTTAGGTTTAAATTGCAGTGTGAGAGTGTACTCTCCTCTTAGCTAATTAGTGCTATCAAGGAACAGTAGGTTACCTCATTAGTACCATGTGCATTTAATTAAAGAAGAGAAAATTGGAGTTAACCTCATAGTTAATATTTTCACAGAGTGCTACAATGCCAACACCTTCAATTGGAGTCACACCCCTGTGTATCTAATTATTCACTGGTGCCAAATAAGGTTAGCAAGGATACCACCATGCTGTTGACAAAATAATTTAGATGGAAATCTGTTTGCTCATTTCCAATATTAAATTTCAGTTAGATTATTTTTATTTTAATATGTCAGAGTCGCAAGATATTTTTATCATCTTACTACCATCTCTCTTATGTTCACACCCAAACCTGGCGAAGGACAAGAACCCCTGAGACACTTAATCTCAGAGAAGCAGTCGGTGATCCTCATCCTTAACTTCTGGGTATTGTACCAACCTGAATATAACCATTTTCTTCAGGCTACCAGTTGCCTATTGTAGAAATCAGGAGTTATATTGCACCCGTGGAAATAATTACACACAAAAAGGGCCAGATTACAGATACCTTCCATTTGTAAATGTGCTGAGTATTTTATGTCTTGCTTTGGTTTTAGATTTTTTTTTTCCCACCATGCATGCAGAAAGTGGAGGAATGCTTCTTCATATACTTCTAGAAGTCATGATCTAATATGGAGAAAAGTGCCTTCAGCTCCTTTAGGTTTCATTAAAGTTGAAGATGCTTATTTTTTCCAATCTAGGCACTATAATTCGTGTCTGCTTAGCTGCAGAACAGAGTGGGTTTTTTGTTGTTTGGTTTGGTTGGTTGGTGGTGGTGGTGGGTTTTTTTTTGTTTTGTTTTGGTTTTTAATGTATAGCATACAATTATTTAAAAGCCATTAAAAAAAAAGGATTTTTTTTTTTTTTTTCCAATCTGCTGAGCCTACCGGTTCCAGTAACTATATGATTTAAATCTCTGTGGGTGATTTTTGTGTTCTGAATTTGTACTGGAGTGGCAGCATGGTGTGCTAGGTACTTGGTTCTCTCACAGCATCTACATAGCATTGATTTAACAAGCTCTTGAAATAGACTTAATTTTAAACATATGAATGTTCCCATTACTGGTGTAAAAAGGACCTAAGTATGTCCTGAAATGTTTTGTCGAATAAAGATCATCTCACTTTTCACTTTCCTAGAGCTGAATGGTGCAGAACTCACACAATCAGGTACTCTCCAAGTGGATTTATCTTCTGAGTTTTGTTATCCAATGCTGCTAATATGACAAATAATTTTGAGCAAGCCATCTATAATCTCTGTGGCTCCCATCTGTAAAATGGAAATGCCTACACTTCATGCATGAATGTGATTTGAGTGCAAATTAATTACTTTTTGCACAATACTTGAGTACAGTATTGCTTTGTACGAGAGTATATTGGTGCCAAATCAACTTGTGTGAAGTATATTTAATGATTAGATCTGTGAGATCATAATTGAATCCCTAAAGGAGGGGTTTTTTTAATGTATTTACAGAAATCTTTATACTAAATCAAGTGATTTCTTCTCTGTTTTTTCAGATTACTTTGCTTAGGTGCCTATATTGGCACATGGGTGCTTTAAGTAGTCACTTTACAAGCTTACTTATAACCAACCACTTTCAATTTTATTTTACATCAAAGTAGGAAAGAGATTCTGGAGCACAAGTCTTATGATGAGCAGCTGAGGCAACTGAGGCTGTTTCGCTTGGAGAACAGGAGGCTGAGGGCAGACCTTATCGCTGCCTACAACTACCTGAAAGGAGGTTGTAGCATGGAGGGTGTTGGTCTCTTCTCCCAAGTAGCAAGTGGTAGGATGAGAGGAAATGGCCTCGAGTTGTGCCAGGAGAGGTTTAGATTGGATATTAGGAAGAAATTCTTCACGGAAAGGGTTGTCAGGCATTGGAACAGGCTGCCCAAGGAAGTGATGGAGTCATCATCCCTGGAGGTGTTTAAAAGACATATAGATGGGGCTCTTAGAGACATGGTATAGTGCTAGAGTTAGGTTATGGTTGGACTTGATGATCTTGAAGATCTCTTCCGAATCCACTGGACTGAATGGCAGGGTGGAACTCTGAAGTCAGTTGGTTTGACAATTGGATGAGATTTCCACGTGAAAATAACTGACCTCAGTATTAACTTACCTAACTAGTACTTGTGTTTTATATACAGCTGCTAGGAAAATGTGGAATTATAGAATAGGTCTAGTTATAATTTTTTTCTTCTCTAAATAGAAATGATTTTTTTAATATGATTTTTTTAAATGATACCCTCTTTAACTGCAAAGATGCATTGAAAAGAAATTAAGAAACTTTGTTTTCTAAGGTAGGACCTGCAAGGGAGACTTCAGATTACAAAAGAGGAAAAAAAATGTAGAAAAAAAAGAAGAATGAGTTTTCAGTTCTCCATATGTATTTGAAGAAAACTATGTGAAAATATGCAATCTAGGCAAGTCTGTGGCCTGCCTTGAACCTCTTTCTTTGTGTAATGTGAGGTGAAACAGGGTCTGGCTTCATTTGTGCTGGAGAAAAACCGCAGCTCAAATTACAGCCCTTGGTGGTATCATCATCATCTCTGAGAGATCTCACCCGGCTCTATCAAGAATAACCAAGTAATAAAGACAAGGTCTACAAGATGAATAGGCAATGCCTTGAGTTTGGTTTTCATTTAGTTCTTCTGAATTTCAGCAAATCTAGTGGCTGGATATTCTTATAAACATCCATACAAATATATAAAGCACAGACCAAACTAATCACAGAATCAAAGAATGATTAAGGTTGGAAGGGACCTCTGGAGATCATCTAGTCCAACCCAATGAGGATGTAATTTTACGTACTCATTTCCAAAGCCTGGTTCTATGTAAAAAAACCATCTTAAGCAAAACTTTTAGCTGGACAACTTTTCAGAGAATCCAAATCATTTATTTTAGCATATTTCATGTACTGTTACCACTGTTTGGTTTTCACTATCTGTGAAAATATTATAGGTTAATCATCACCCTTAAGTGAAAAAAAGATACTTCTTTGAGCAAACTTTCTATATGTAAAGCATTTTTTTATAAATTCATTGTCTATTATTGCTATTAATTAAAATTAGTTGCTACATTCTTTAAGTTGTTGCCTAGCCTTGCAAGCCTTTTTATCTTTTCAGTGCTCTGTAATGAACACAACATTTTTCAATTCCTGTAGCTGCTGTTATTCAATTTTGGGGTTTGGTCATGTGGTATTCCAGGAAACACATTATTTATTTTACCGGACCTAGTCGCTTGGCACAATTTGAACTAACAGAATATAAAGTTAACAGCTTAGGTTTTTCCATGGAAAATGACCGATAAGCAGGGAGAAAACATTTAGGCTTCAGTCAATATTCTTCATTGCTGTATTAAAGAGATGAGAAAGAGGTATTACAGGATAAAAATAACATGAACTCTATGTTTATATAAAATATACTAAACTATATGTCAGCTTGGGCAAGGAAGGTATATGTGATTTAGCTGTAAAATTATTGTTTCTTCTATGTGTTTTGTTCTGCCTCCCTGTGTCCCTACAGAGCTGTGGATGTCTCTTCCTCTTGAATTTTCTTTGCTGTATTAAGTTTCTTAAAAGCAAAAATGTTTTTTGGTTTTTGGTTGTTTTTTTTTTTTTTTTTAAATCACTCTGCACTTCTACAAAATTTAATTTACAATTGCATAAAGGAAATTACTGTAGTTTAGGCAGCCAAGCATTTCAGCAGATCCCTAGAAATGTACAAAGGAATGAATGATTATCAGTCCTGAATTGTGGATTAAGAGGATCATACTACACAGAGTACTGTCTAAAAGTAGCAATTTAATAGAAAATGTGGATGTTCCTGTGAAGAATGTCTCTGAGGTTAAAGATAGCATTTAAAATATAGAAGAGGTTTTGGAGGTTTTTTTGCTTATTATTTGGTGAAAGGTTTGACTAGGGATGTTTGTCACATTAATATTTTTGTTGAATGTTACAAGCAGCTTCATTAGGAGTTTTGGAGACATCCTTTCTTAAGTATAGTTTTGTCAATTTTATTTTAAAGGGAAATTCCATTACGGAAGGAAAATTCTCATTGTGTAGTGCAGAAAATGCATTAAAAAAGTACACTAACTTCTTTCAATGTGTAGGTCTCAAATCACGAATAAGCTGTAATTCAGGAAATGCCATTTTGTATATTTAAAGAGAAGGCTTTAAAAATCACAGAGTAATAGAGGTTTCTGAGATTCTGGAATGCATTCTTCATACAGAGTCCCTTGTGCCTTTTTTCCCCTATGAAACAGCCCTGCTTTTGAGTCTGGCAGAGAGGAGAGCAGCTTCTTTGAAGTCTGCAACTAAAGTGAGTTGCAGTATGACATGAAGAGAGACACTTTTCAACAACTTGTAATATGTGTGTCCTTGTCCTGTAAACGTAGGTAATACTTTTGCAGAAGACCCTCAAGCAAACCTTTTACTGGACACAATCGGCATAGATTTTCTATAATTCTGCCGTTTTAAACACAGGGAAGGCCTAGTCCATTATTTCAAGTGTCGGCTCTGTGTTAGCTCATGGTATATCCCAGTTATGAAAATGAGGATAGAATATCACACTGTGCGTAACATTTCTTCAGTATTTTGTTTTGTATCAGTGAAGTATTTGAAAATAGTTGCCCTGAACAGCCAGCTCCAGCACAGACTGCAGCAATGAAAAATTCAGTGGAGTGCTTTTCCAGAGGCGTTCTCCTTCCCGCTGCAAATAAACTGATCGTCACTGGATAGCAAAGTGATTTCTTTTATCTCAAAATGCACTTTATTGTCAGCAACATAATTTATACCAAGAAAGCTGTTTCATCAGTTTATAACATCTGAAGATTATGTCTGTATCCAATAGGAAAAAATCTTTACTGTTTTGGTCTTTCATATACATCTACATCACTTTGATTATTAAAGCCTTAGCTAAAGATATCTTTCCCTAAATCATGGTGACATTTTACTACTTATTTCTTAATTTTTTTCCCTCCTTCCAAATTGTGATATATGGCTGAATATCTGGTGCATTAGTTCTGTGGTTTTTTTTTTTTTTTTTTTCTTTTTAATCTCTGTGGAAACTAATGTACAAATAGGAGTTGATTAAGGAGAAGCATTTAGTATGTTGTTGATATAGGAGATATCTATATACAGCCTGGGACATTCCTGTAGACTACCTGCTGCCTATTCCACATACATTAACCTTTTTTATTCACTTAACATTATCAACTATAAACAGGAACCTGTAGCCACACTTGTAAGCCTCTAAGGAACAATATTTCATTTTGCAGCGTATAATAAGGCGCTTCATTTTAAACTAAAACTAGAGAATAACGTACAAGCACATATACATACGCGCACACAAGCATATTCTATACCCTATTTAGCTATATCCTGGGCAGTTTTAGCAGTATCTGAGCAGTTCCCTAAGTTTTTGGCTCGCGCTAGAGCAGCGCTGGGGGTTCCTGGGTGGGGGACAGCCCTGGAACCAGACAGGGCAGCGCCAGCACGAGCAGGTGCAGGGGCCGAGGTGTGTGACTAAATCCTTGTGGGTACAAACTCAGCAAGTGAACCACACGCCTTAGTGTTGGCAGTCGCCTAAGATGAATTAAGAAGGCACAAATACTGTCCGATGTTTACTGAAAAGAGCAAACGGAACTTGGCTGTTCTAAGGTTTTAAAATATTCATAATGAGTTTTATATTTCTAAAAAAATAAATACGTAATTTTTAATATAATGTTGGTTTTGATGAACATTACATTTCATCTGCTGTTAATTTTTATAGCCTTTTTGGATGAAACTCAACAGTTTGCTTTGTTTCAATGGAAGATAAATCAGTTGCTTATATGTCATTTTAACTGATTAAAGATAATGTGTACCCTTTACTCAGTTAATATTCAGTTTTATGTTTACTTCAAAGCGTATTGTTTAGCAGGTTGACAACTAATACAGTACACATAGGAGAATCTGTAGAGGCACTTTGACGGGAGTTTTATTGTTCTGTCTCCATTTATTGTTTTGAAAAGGTTCCTCATAGAGTTAAGGCGGACGGTATATTTAAGTGATATTAGGCTGTAAACGTAAGTAGTTTTCTAATAGCTGGTTTAACATGCCAGCTAAAACATTAGAATGTTTTAATTACAAAATAAGTGGTGATTGTTACAATAAAATAATATCTGATAACATCCTTGAATGACCTAAACCTACAATTGCTTTTTTATAAGTGATGCTCCTTTCTACTAATCAAGGATCTTACCATTTAAGTTCAAAACATAATGCTAAAGTTGCAAGATTAAATGAAAACAGTATTAATCAGAAAAAAAGTCTACTAACTAAACTATATAGAAGTCATTATTTTTCCTAGTTATTTTATGGATCACATATTCTTTAATATCTTCAGCACCTATTTTATATCCCTAAAATTAGATTGTTTTTAAGTTTAGACAGAAAGTATAGAAGTAACAGCTTAGTATTGAATCTTCTTTTCTAGCACTGTGCTTTTGCTCATTCTTGGAATGCTGTTTGAGTTTTTATTTACAATTTACTTTGAAATCAGCTCTGCTTTTCTATAGAGACACATCTTACATTAACTGTTTCCTTTATGCTTAACACTCTCGTCAACTTTATCATGGGCTTGATTGAGTCTCGAGTTATCATTTGGTCTTTTTTGTTCCTTGGGACCCAGTTTCACCATTTTTAGGCAATTTTTTCTGACTATCATATTGCAGTCGCAAATAAAAAATACAGAGACAAATATCTAACAAAATATGACAGAATTTCTTCTTATCATGGTGTAGTCCTAGGCAATATCAAGCAAATAAAGTAGCTGATATCTAGAGCGATTGTGTATACTCTAAATATCATCAGGTGGCAAAACAGCAGATACACATTGCCCTAGACTCTCCAAAAGAAGTGTAATTCAGTTCCTGATGTTAACAGTTTCTGTATTTCTCGACCACTAAGCGAAATGCTAATTATCTATTTAAATACATGTTTACACAAAAGTGAGAGCTGTTAGGTTGCACTGAATACCTTCCCAGCTCCATAAACCAAATGCTATCCATCAGTAACTGTTTTGGGGACCTTTAAATGGTGTTTCTTGTAGACAGTGTTGGTAAAAGAACTCTCTTCTGGAATTGCAAAAGGGAACTTGAGCTTCAAGGATCACTGACAGCTTCTGTTGTCTGCTGAGAAGCTAACACTTCAATACTGAGCAGTCGGCAAGAACAAAACTCTGACTTCTTTCATGCATAATCTGTACATAAATTGTAATTGAAGGTGACTTTTCATAGCAAGTGTCTAAGGGCAGACTCTTGGATGCAGCAGGTTCTCTCACATTTATCAGTCACCTCTTGGGCTGAGCTGACAGTGCCACTAATAGCAACAGATTTTGTCAACTGTACTATTCTATTGGATTTTTTTTTATTTTCAAAAAATTTAAATGCCTTCTGCCACGTAAGGGGAATTGACACAAAAAGTGATATGAAAAAATAAAATTGATTTTGTGAGAGAAGCTGACAAATCTGATAAAAAGTTCACACTTGAAGCTACTGCTTTGTTTCATTGACTTCTTTTGCTCAGCCATTTACTTCTTCATCCCCTTAGCCAGTTTGTGAGCTCAGTAGGTGTGCCATTCCAAATGACTGTAGGGAGTTTCTCCAATTCTATCCTCCACTTTCCCACTCTTTATCCTTCTAATTGCTCTTTTGCCATTTTCTTCAGAGAGTCTTTATTGTAGTTAATCTAAATGAGACACTTCATCATCATCTTTGTGATCTGTTCTCAGTTTCCTCAATTAAAAACCAACCAAACAAACAAAACCAGATAAAACTCATCCAGTCTTCCTGATACTAACCTGTGGTTGCTTAGATATCAATGTAACAAGCAACAGGAATAATCTTTCCTCTATCAGCCCCTTTCTCCATCACTGTCAACTGTATCAGCATGTTGGTTGTCTCAGGCTTGGAGCATAAACAGCATCTTAAATTTGAGTATCTTTCCTATTCCTCACATCCATACTAAGGTACAGCTTTTTAAGCTGTGCACTGAGCTGAAACTCTCATGCGGGTTCTCTTCATTCCAGTTACTACAACTGGCCTCTTTTCAGCACATGACAAATGTCATCTTGTCTCATTGCTGCCACTGTTCTGCACAGCTTATTTTCCTAACATCTCTCTCTCTGCGTCTTTCCCCAGTTCCCCTTCAAAGCATCAAATACAGGCAGTTTGTTTTCAGTTTTATAATCCTTCACAGACTGACTTCACGATACCCATTATTCCTCATAAAGTATATAAAAAAAATGAGCCATTAATTTCCTACTTTTAGATTTTCAGATAAGCCCTATTGTACTTTTTCCTGCACTGTCTGTAATGATTGTGAGGTACCTCATTATCCTCCTCCAAGTCAGTCATTCAGACTTCTCTAGTTTATGTATCGAAAGCTTGGGCACATATATTGCCTGCTATCATGACAGGTATTTCCTATCAGTCTGTGACTGTCATCTCTCATGGGACGTGGGACAATCATTTCTCTGGGTGCCTGCGGTACGGTCCTGGTCAGCACCGGGGACCCTTCCTACAGTGCAGCAATTCCCATGCTACAGCTGCTGCTTCCCAGCCTTTCATTGCCTGTGTGATTTACCATGTGCATTGAAGTGCTTCATTCTAACAGGATAAAGTATGGCCTTAGAATTAATTTTTCTGCATTACTGATTCAGCTGCAAGTTTTTGGTGGTCTGACCTTTCTGGGGGACAAATCGTGCTCTTCTTCTGTGGTCTCAAAGTTTACTGAAATTGCAGAGCACACATATCTCTATTGCATCTATCAAGAAGACTCCAGTATTTTCAATCTACAAGAAATATTTGTAAATGTCTCGAAATAAATATGTTTTTAAAGTAAGACCAAGAGATATCATTCAAAAGGACATTCAAAAAGCCTTTGACATAGTCCTTCACAAGTAATTATTCAGAAAACTGAGTAGTTCTGGGTGAAAGTTAAAGTTCCATCGTAAGTTAGAAACAAGTTAAGAGACAGAAGATAGAGTAGGAGTAAATTGTCAATTTTCAGCATGGCAAAAGGTTAACACTTCTGTCTACCACTGACCTGTACATTAAACAGCATTGTTTAATATATTTATTAATGAGGTGGAAAATGGGCTAAAGGATATCATACGTGTCAAAATTTAAAGATGACCAAAAAACTTATTTAGCCTTATCAAGATTAGAGATGACTTTGTGGCACTCCAGAGGAATGTAGAATAGTAAGTACGTGAATGCCATGGTGGTAGAAGAAAGACAGTATTGATTAATATGATACATATTGCTTACACTGATAATGTAGCTGTTTGCATTGATTATTAAAAATTAAGTATAATCCCAGTGTGGGAGAGGAAACAATTGTATCTTCTTATAACAGGCACATCTTTCCCCAGTCTACAGTAAAATGGAAACAAGGAAGCAATCCAAGATTTATGAAAATTGAGAAGTGTGCTGACAAAAATATTATAATATCATTTTTATTTTGCTGTATGATCTCATGATGTTATGCTGAATTTGAGATGCTTCATTTTAATGTAAAAATACCATTCAGTAGCCTGAAGAAGGATAATTTCTTTTTTCCCTCTCTCCACAGATACTTCTGTTATACAGCCCAACTATTTCAGACCAGACATTGTGTCTGTATATATAATAACTCCTAGCAAAGCTGTACTTTGAAAGCCACAGGGGAATGTAGTTTCATCCCTGTTTGTATGTATCTCTGGGTGAGATACAGTGAGCTATTATTTCAAAATCAGGGTCATCGTTTTTCTGTATTCTAATTATAAACGCCATTTAGGTTGTTTCTGAAAAAAAGATTAGCAGAAATTCTAATAGCAATAATGCTAATAGTAAATTCTTAGTTGAGAAGAAAAAATGCATTTAATGTCTGTGAATTTCTTTACTTCCTAAATCTTAGCAGATATTATAGAAAAAACTTGTCATTTGAAAAACTGATGGAGCTTTGGTTCCTAAAGACCATTATATCAGGTTATTTACCCAAATAAAAAAAAAAAAGTTACTTGAACTACGCTAGAACTGTCTTTGTGTAGAAAAGTGAATTACGAATATCTTTTTAATATACGTATATATATATGCACCTTCTTGTGAATTGTCTGTAGAGGCTTTTCATATTTAACTTACTTGTATAGTGCCTTTTTCTGCTTTCTACTTGATTTCTCAGTCCTTTCCTGTTATATAGCTTTATGATTCCAGACTTTATTAGGAGCAAAATATGCCACAACCTCTTCATTGTTCGTATTCCAGGAGTACTGTATTAGTTGCAGTCTCTGTGTTACTGCAAAGAAAACTCTTAGTTTTCATGACTTCAGTCTCTTCTTCTTCGAGGAAGTACTTTGGTATCTTTGCACAGTTCCTGCCAAAAAGGTGATCCTCATTCAGTTGTCTAAATGAGAAAGCTTTCACCTGAATTATGCAACATAGGAAAGCATGAGACCTTTGATCATACTCCTTCCGCTTCTGTCTCTTTAGGCTTGGGCTATATGCCTATGAAGAACATTTATTGTTTATCCTATTTGAGGCTACAGTCCTATCACAGGCACTCCAAACACTGTTTCTTTACTTCTGTTTTGTTTCTTTTTTTTCCTCTTAACCTGTCTTTCTGGTACTAAAGTAGCCTGTGTTCGTGCATAAACTGGTTTTCTACTCCACAGAACATCTTTTATTGCTGTCCAAAGAATGTGTAAATCTCATCAGACTAATTGCAGATAGGCTAGGTCAGGACCCTGAAAGATGAATGCCAAGATCTGTTGGATACAGTCCACAACAACCCTGTAACGGTCCGATCAGGAAGAACATTAAGTATAAAGATTAAAACTCCAGTCTCTAAATCCCTCAGCACTATCCTTTTATTTAAGAAAAACACAGCATTGCCTTCTGTTTGCCATGAATAACCCATCTTTTTCAGTGCGGTATAGTCTTTCGTAAGACCTTAAGATTGAGTCTTACTGATATTTCTCTAACCATCTCCTTTCCTTGGACTGCCTTTCATTTTAAGATTTCATACGTTTTAGATGAGATAAATTCCTCCTTTGGACAAAATTTAGTTAGCTACACTAATCTCTTAAATCAGCTAAACACTCAATTCTTGTCCTCAAGAACATGTTTTAAAGGACATATCTTCGCACTTCTGTAGATTTTGGGCTAGTCATACAATAGTTTGTTCAGAAATCTGTGGGTGAGAAGCTCACAAACTACCAATAGAATGAAGAATTTAGCAGAAGATGCAAATTCAGATAAGTGCAAACACAGAAAGACAAGATGTCTGGAAATTCAATACAAAATATTGATTATTCCCTGAATAAGAGAATTCATGGTTTCCATTTCACTTTCTACTTACAATGCAATAAAAGTCCAGTTTTATTTCTTCAAAGAAATGTCTTTTCTAAGTATGAACGCAAAGAGTGCCAGTACCATTCTGTGAATCTGAGCTGTGCCAAACTACAAGCTCAGTACACTGTAGGTTCTTTGTAGTGGATTGTGAACATTTTCAGTTGGACTTCCGTGGTCTTGTGTGCCGCAGTATGATACCATTAAACTGCAGGTGACAAGTCATGTTTAGAGTAGTGGGCTTTTTCCTAACGTGTGTCTAGCATAAACTGCCACATGCATCAGGAAAAAAGTCGTTTTTAAGTGAATGATTAATTACAAAGCAGACCAAGATAAAGTGAGAAAGCAAAAATCAAAACAAATTTTCATTTTTGAAAGAAGACATACTCCCAGTGTCAGACATCAGCGAGTTTTAAAGCCTGTTGAGTAGTTATCCATATGAGAATAATTCCAGTTAATATACATAGTCCTCTAGGACTGAAAATATTCTTCAGTTTGTCCAATTGACTAAATTTCTATATGAACCAGCAGACTGTTGGCTCCCTCATTTTTCTTGAATTGTTCTGCCACAGAGATATGTGTCTGCTCAACAAAGAAGCTGTGGAAATGTGTGTAGAAAATTACTATATGTTTCTCATTAATGATTTCCTGCATTTATAATTGCACAACAGCTGTAGATGCTGCTAAGACCACTTCCTTTATTAAATAATATCTGCAATGTATGTTGTTTCTTTAAGTATTTGTCATGTAACCCTTGGAAGGAAAAAAAAAAATGAAAAAGAGAAACTACTTATTGCTAATTTTATTTAAGATATTAATCTTTTCATCACCTTTTTCCTACCTCACTTTACTCTTAGATGTTTTGTTCATTTTGTTTTGTGTTCTGTTCTTGTCATCTGTTGTGTTTTGGGGTTTTTTACCTCTGGTGGATTGATGTGAAACTTGGCCCCATTTACAAGTGAGGTTAAACAGTACCAGTGGTGTCACTAGCAAGCAAGGAGCAATACCATTGCTGGAAGGATGGGGGAGTCTCCTGCACAGTATCTTTCACACTTCCGAGCAGTATCCTCTTGATCTTCAGTTTAACTTTGAGACAGTCACTCTTCTCCATTGCTCAGTCATTTTACCAGAATGGCCACATCTTTAGGAAGCAGGATCTGCGCACAAGAAGGAATGGCTTAAGACTGACTTCAAAGCTTCTTGTGTTCTACGAGCTACAAGGTTCCTTTATGTTTGGAAAAGGTGAAGAAACAAATAATTCGTGGAGGCCCTTGCATGTGAGGGCTTTCAAGGAAAAAAGCAATTAGCCACAAGTTCTCTGGATGTCTTCCTGGGTGAGAAAGTTCAGCGGCACATAATGCACTGTTTACTCTGGCTCTGATATGCAGATAGCAGGAGCACCCCAGGGCTGAATATGTTGTTTTCTCAGTGGGATCACAAGACTGCTGTGATTACATCTGCATCAGGGATATTATTCAGTGCTTTCAGTATGGAAATATATAATTTATATATAAATATATAAAATGTTTTGTTGTTCTGCAGATGAGAAGAGTGTTCCTTAGGCGTGTTCCACAGACGTGTGTGGCCACCTGCGCTTACTTGTAAAACGGGTCTCGAGTAAGCTGTGTAAAGCTACAGCTGGTAATTCATGCCCCACGTCCTCTGAGATGTTGCCTTTCTTTGCATGGTATATCTGCTCAGAATTCAGGCTTCTAAGTATGTTGTTTGTGTCCAGAGGAGTATGAGAGTAGGTAATACTGAGTGAGAAGTTAAGATCCTGGTTTGTGAGTGCCCCCTCCAGGTGTGTTACAAACGGTGGGCAGGGTGAGATGATAAGACAGGATAGAAACTTGAGATCCTTCCCTTTTACATTCTCCCAGCAGTGCGAGGCTCAAGAACCCTTTGTGTTCAAAAGCCTGAAATGGATTTTTCTTCTATGAATTTATAAGGTTTGATTTGGTTTGGTTTTTTTAACATGAAGTTTGGGGGTTTTTCCTTGCTCATTCACTCAAAATTAGTACTTCATTTCTTCCTTGAATGTATTTAGGTCCTGTTTCCAGGCATTCAATATTGTTAAACTTCAGAGAAAATTAAGAGAGAACAATGTCAACATTTCCATCATAGGATCAGACTTCTCAGATCCTGATAATGCTCTTTGACTCTGATTCAGAAGCTGGAGATGAGCTTCTTCAGCAGCTGAAACCTGGCAGATTTAAACTAGACATATAACATTATTTAGTTACAGTGAAATAATTGAAGTTTTGTATCATAATTAAGAGTGATTTCACGTACCAGGAAATCTCTACACAAAAGCTCGCAGGACATGACTATGGTATTAATGTATCCCTCTAGCTGCCTTGTCTCATTCTCTTACTCAGTCCGTTGTCCATTTTTCCTAGACAATTATGATTTTGGAAGTAAGGATGTTTCTTTATTTTCAGGATCTTGTCTGCCAATTACTCTGACTCTTATAGATGGAACATATATAAGTTTCTCTTTCAAGCAGACAAATTTTGTTTCAGCCATCAGTTGGGAAGTATCCTGGTGACAGCTCTTTGTTTATATTCTGCACATAAGCCAAAAACCAGAAATACCTTTTCTCTGATCAGATCAATGTTTTGCTGTATGGTATTGAATTATAAAACATTATAATAGCACATACAAGGCTTATATAGATCGGGGTCTATATGCTGAGTATCACTGATGAAGTGTACAAAGTTTGAAAGGAAATGTTTCTTCCCTACTCTGTTGAAGTTGGTTTTTTCTGATGAGTAGACAAAGAATTATAATAATGAGTTTCAACAGTTTACCCCCTTTGAAAATTTGTCTGTAAAAGTAGTAACTCAGATTTCTTAAGGTGTTGTTAAAGCTAATCAGTGTTGCCTAGCTAATGGAGAACTGTCTGTAATTTTCTTCTGGAAATCTTCTGAAGACTGAAGTTTCCAGCTGCCTTGGAAGCTTGGCAAGAAGAGTTCATCTCAGATGTTGTTTACTTGCATCCAAACAAACAAACAAACAAAAAAACGAAACTTGGTTTGTTCTGAATAAAAAAATAAGGAAAAAAAGAGCTTTCATGCAAGGATTAATTTTAGTACCATTTACTTCTCTGTGCACACTTCTTATTTAGATGCCATTTATAAATATCTTATTATCATTTGTTAAATTTTATGACAATTTATAACATGCTTGATGACTGTAATTCATGCATTAAACATGCACACATATTTCAACAATATTTGCATCTTATAATATGCTTTGTAACGACTTGTCATAGACTCATCGGTTAAACATTTATTTTACAAATGCAGTTTGTAATATGCTATGGTAATAAACTATAAAAAAAGTTGTCCCACCTTGTAATATTTTCAGCTAGATGAATAATGCATAACAAATTCTACCTTCATTTAAAACATGACCTCTATTCTGATGAAATCTGATACATTGTCTGGATTTATGGTGATCACCGAGTTGTGTGAGGTGCTGTCAGTCTGCTTTCTGATTAATTTTTGTAGTTGATAATACTGAATTAATCTGTAAATATTTACAAAATAATATGGTTTATTTTTTGCTATTATTTTATTTTTATCCACCTGATTCACTCAAACCAAATGCACCAACCTGCATCATGCTGTGAGCTAATTTTCATTCAAATAATTTCTGGAAATTCAATTCAGTTCTGAAATTGATTATCAAAATGGTGATTGTTCCCTTGCTGGCTGCCTAAGTTTGTCATATGTATCACTAAAGAGGACTATGCTACTGTCACATCTAATCTTATGAGCTGTGTAAATCTGAAGGATATATAATATTGGAAAAGTTATACTGAGCTACACAATAAAAACGTGGGTTTACTATTTATTATTTTTAATTTTGGCTCCATCTGATTTCATGTACTTCTTAACTTATGGAACTTTGTTCAGAACAGAATTTTGGTTAAATAGTTATTGCTATGAGAGTCAACTTATTGACAGTCTGACTTCTTGAAGCATTGTGCTGATTTTTTCAATTTTTCTTTTAATATGAATGTTAGTGCCCAGAATTCCCTGACCGGTTTCTCTGTGTGTGCACATGTATGTGTAGATCGTAACTTTTTCATTCATTTTATTCCGCAACAAGAGTTCTTCTTCAAACATGACAGGGAAAAAGAGGGATTTGAGGGTTGGTTGGTTGATTGGTTGGTTGGTTGGTTGGTTTAGGTAGGACATATAGTATTATAGGGATGTCCATACATCTGATGACAGAATGAGCTGATTGAAGATCTCAACAGTATTCTTCATGTGTTACCTTCTCATACCTGAAGGAAAACCAAAGCAGAGGGCAGTTTTACTTGTTCTGTTCACCTGGAATAAGTTTCAGGGCATCACATCTGTCTGATGCAGTCTGAATGTGTGAAGTCAACGGAGAGTAGTTTGGTTTTACATCTATTCAACATAAATACAAATTATAACTTCAGTGGCCTACTGAGAGGAAGTCAACGTCAGGTAATTGGCCTCTTGGAAAGGGGCTTTAATTTAACAGACAATAGGTGGTTACACCTTGTCTCTGACATTCACCATAATACTCCAAGCTCAAGAGCCTTTTGTCACCACTCATAGTCAAGGCACTTTTAGTCAACACATTGTTGTCAACACACAGTCAACACACTTTTAAGAGACAGCTTGTCTGATCTGATTTAGACATCTAATTAGGATTTAATGAATTTTGCCACAGAAATGGGTATTTTTCTCTGATTATACAGGTAACCTCAGATGACTAGCTCAGATAAAGGTGTCTATAGCACAGAATTTTTTGCATTTGATAGAGTGATAATCCCCCTTTCCCACTTGTATTTTTCTTTCTTTTTTTCTTCTAAACAAATTATTGCTTATGAAATGAGTCGGGCTTATTGTTGATAGAGCTTTACTTCTTTACACACTGAGCATATTAGACTACATTCTACATAGTCAAACATATGCTGTTTAGATTGCATAAATTCTGTAATGGAAGTCTGTCTGCTCATGGAGAAAATAATTAACTCCATTTCAGTTTGCTATTTTTTGTTAGTGTTTCTCATCAGGCGGTGAGCAACTAGTTCCAGTTGGGATATGGTGTTCTGCTGATGTGGCATCTATCCTATAGCATCGAGACTAGGAAATACTCCTATGTGGGCTTACAAGCATTCCCGAAACTTCAGACTAGTCCTCTAAGTACTGAAATAGCTTTAGTAGGGGTGAATTATTTAGTCTTCTATCACAAACACTTCAGCCATCATTTCTTCCATTCTTTTCAGATGGTCTCATAATTTGAACAACATTTGCTGTCTTTCTATTAAAAATCTAAAATGCGGCAGTCATTTTTTGGTAGGAAGATCTTAGCTATTTGTTCCCCAGTGGTCATTTTGGTTAGAGTCATTTTCTCTTCTTTACTCATCATTCAAATTCTGAGTTTGACTGCCTTGTTTCATAGGCATATGATGACTTCTAGAGTAAATTTTATAAAAATGTTTCTAATGTGTAAAAGTTTCACTGAATTCCTGAGTTTTAATTGTGCACACTATTTCTTTTAAGGCATCAAAATGATGCAGTATCCTGGTAGTTTCTTTAGTTCTCATCTGTTATATTCTCATCTATTATAAATCATATTGTGGTTACACAAGAAAGCAGTAAACATCTGTATTATGTTTTGGAATTCCTTTTTCTAAGTTTACTCAGAAAGCATAGAGTTTCCACCCTTCACTGTATTTCTTGGCAACTTGTCATTCTTTCACATATATCGACTATATGTGATATATGTGCCTTTGTTACTTGGCTGCCTCAGGACTTCTATAGTTCAGATTCATTGCATTCCTTGTGTTCTTAGAATTGCTTTTCCTCATTTTAGGTAAGAAAAGCCTATAAGACACATTCTAGAAATTTGGGGTTGCACTCTGCATATGGCTGTTTATATATACACATACAAAAGTGCATATTTATCTAGGTGGATATCATATGCAATCCTAGTACAGGTAATAAACTGCAGGGTTGTTCGTCATGCACTTTTCTCAACTGAGCTGTACTAGTCTCTTACTTTCTGTTATTCCAAATCTCCACTGTTAGCACTAACAATAATTTCCCAAGGTATTATTTTCTATTTTCTTTTATTTTTTTTTTCTTGTGCATGTCAATTCTTTTCCCAAAAGCACAGAAGAGAGAATGTTTGGTCCAAAATTAGTGACAAATTTAGTATCTTGCCACTTACTGAAGCCAACAGTAGGGTCTTTATATGACAGATTAGGAGGAGATTCTAGCTGCTTAGTAGATCACACACTTGATTTAAGCCCTGGGAGGTTAAGATGCAATAGGTTTTCAAACTTCAGTATTCATATGCATATAAAAATAATTTTAAAGTTATTTTGGTATTTCTAAGATGTTAAGGTTATGAGACTCCCTCAGAGGTACATAATTTAAAAATTACCTTTATAGAAAGGAAAAAAAAAAGCTCCATGATGCATTTTAATACATTTTTGAAGATTTTTAAGCTAGCTTTTATGTAATTCACATTTCCTACATTCACGATGGTGCTTTATTTTATAAAGATTTTATTCTAGTTTTATTTAGGACTATCTGCATCAGTCATGTATGGTTTCAACAGTTGTGAATAATGTGGCAGCTCTGAACTCATGCCACTGAAACCATCCTACTATCATATCGTGTCCTATACATAACATACATACACACTTATAAGGAGGTAGAGGAAAATACTGAAAATCTCTTCCCTCCAGGCTTGAAAAATGGCCAAGAACCAGAGGTCACTTTTCATGCCCTGGGAAAAATAGATCAAGAAATTAAAACTCCAATCAATACCTATAACCTTAAACTGTATTTTAATGTGCTGCAGCTTCAGTTACCCTCAGCTGAAGCTTCTCTATTTTAGCTTACAGGGTCTTGTGACCTCAGCCCATAGCAGAGTTTCAACAGTAATAGCGACAGCCATCTTGGATAAATGTAAGTGAATTTTTTCCTCATTTCTATAGTTTCTGTCCCTCACATTCACTTTCAAAGTTTTGTTTTTCATTCAGGATATAGACAATATTCCTGACAACGCTTCTGCTGTGTGTCACGTAGTGTGATTGACACAAAGTAGCAGAAAAGCAACTAAGTGGGACTTCTTGCCTTTTAAATGTCACGGTATCAGACTCATCCTGTGCTTTTGAAATGCCAGTATGATGACCGTGCAAACTTTATTTTACCTGCAGATAGCTTGATGGTAGTTTTCACTATTAACCATGATTAATCTGCAAAGAGAGAAATAGTACAAAAAGACTTTGGCCATATAATCTTGTTTTAGCTGACGCTAAGGATGAAATCCAGGAGAATTCAGAAAATACTTTTCAAAGAAAAAGTTTTGCCCTCTTCAATCGGCTTTACCATTTCAGTTCTGCTTCAAGTCGGATGGTGGTAATCCATTCCCAAACTTAGCTCTGCATTCACTAACTATTGTATAAATCTGGGGATGGAGCTGGAGCTGGAAAAGTATACACTTCATACGTACTGCCTGTGTAGCAACTTCCAGAAGTATGAGATAAGCAACAAAGAGCATCTGCCCCCAACTGGTTTCTGAGGAATACCCAATACAGCAGATACTATTAAAGTGGATGTTTTTTCAACATTTGTCATGTTCTTGTAATGGTGGCTACTCTATGATCCTAATGCAAACAGAATAAAACAGAAATAGGGTTACTCATTCAGAAAAATCCTGTCCTGTATGCTGATAGCCTTACGAAGCTGGTATTTAATAGTGACGTACAGAAGATGCCTGGACTTAAGTCTGATTCAGTATTTGGTCCTGAATTGGTCTTCAAATTCACCATTTGTGAACAACTCAACATCCTTGACCTGTTAAATCACCATGCCACCCCTCCATCTTCTATTTGTTCATGTAGATAAATATTTATATAACTTACAGACATACCTAAAATTCCAAGTATTTATTTACATGTTTAGGCCATGGTTGCATAGGAGCACTGCAGCTACAATAGTACCTTTTTTGTGACCTTGGGTAGCTAAACACATGGTTGTTCAAATGCAGCCTATTCTCTTCATGTGCTTTCATAGGATGTATCTGTCATGAACCATATTAACCATATTAAATGAAAGGCAGCACATATGCACTAAAGGCTAAAACTAGCAGAAATTAAACTGCCTCTGTCCATCTGTCTTACGAACATGCCATTCAAAGGTAGGTAAGGGGCAGTCTTGGTGTTTTACCTGGGGATCTATAGTCAGCTTAAAAAGATATTAGAATTCTGGTCTTCCTGCAGCTATATGGTTATATTAATATCTCCGTAATGGATGTGAGACCACATCATATACAGAAGGCTCTACAGAAGCCGTGAGAGTAAAACAATGTGTATGGAAACCAGTTTATGATTACCTTGAATTTCTGTATGTCTCAGACTTTGGTATGCCATGTAGGTGGGAGAGCGCGCATTGTTATCAACTACACATAGAAATCAAGTAGTAAAAGAAATTGCGTGCTCAGAGTCTATTCGTTATGGCTAAAACTATATGAATGTTCAAAAAGATGTAAGAAATGTTAGCTTAGCTGCTGGTTACTAAGCAAGAATGTACTGAGTCATGAAGAATAATTCCTAAAATTTCTCTGAGGAAACAGGTTTAGTTGAAAACCCATGCAAACCTCGAGGACCGATTTCCTCAAGGGTAAAGTCATTTTGTAATAATTGCTATAAATACTCAATACATTTCAAAAGAAGAGAAAGTGTTCTTATGTTTGTAATTGCAAGGCTGAATTAATGAAAGACCTTTGAAACCACTGTAAAGGGGAAGTATGTATAGATTGTGACTGTGTTTGAGTATAAAATAAAAGATCCATTTGTGAGGAATTTAATCTATCACTATACTACTATTCAATTATCACTGTAATGATAGCAGTTTCGAAACCAGCCATACCTATATGCTTATCAAATACCAGTTATTTTGTTGGAGCCATGTATGCCAACATAAATTCATTGCCACTACAAGCTCAGACCTGTATTTGTTATCTTTTTGACACTGTAGTTTAGGTGACATCTCTGTCCCATTAAGTGATGTGATCCTTCCATACAAGAACGATCCTGTGCCTTGATAACTGTCTCAGTCTTGTAACAACATCAAGATTATTGAATTAATAGAATGATAATATGATTCCATATATCTTGTTAAAACAATATTCCCTTGATAATGGATTGTTAAAGTGTGTTTTATTTCCTGTTTTTATTATTTACATAGCTATTCCAGTTATCTTACAACAGGGGAGACAGACAAAAATTAAGAGGATGTGTTTATGTATCTCGAACTTTGTTTTATTACTAGAATATGTAGCATGTGTACCATTTTGTATGTGTATATATAGTATGTAAGGTATGCATATATAAATACCTACATATGTCTAAATGGAATGTTGGGGCGTATATATATCTCATTATGTAACACTTCAGTATGTTAAATAGGGACTTTGAAACACAGTAGAAAGCACTTTGTGAAAATATGTTATAGAAAACATGGCAGAGCATGCTCAGAGGTTGGACAAAGTGAAAAGAATGGTATAAAATGGTTCAAGATATTCAAAAGTCAGATGCTCACAAATACGCCTACTAGTCCATTTGGCCAAATAGATATAACATTGCGTACTTTACATGTGATACAAACTTCTAGGAATTTCAGTTTCTTTTTTATGTCACACTATCATGTTTCCAAAAGTCTAGCTAGTGCAAGAGGCAATTGTGCTCCTTGGTGAAAAGTGTTCAGGATTTTGCAGAGACACTGAAATAACAAAGGTACTAGTGGTGTTGTAGTCATAAATATCTAGTTAGGTTAATCTCGTGGTTCTTCTTAATTGTCTTTACATCCTCAATGTATGAAAGGCAGATAAATGTTAAACACTTAATAAAGAACTAAAGTCCATCTAGACAGTCTATATTACTGCAAATGTAGGTGTTATTCAGCCTGAAACCTCCTTCCTTTTGATGTTCCATGCACAGTGAAGTCTAGACAGAGTGAGTTGGGGGTTGTGGAGACGTTTTTTTCAAAGGTCTGTGCACCCAGATTTCCCGCTGGGTTCTTTTCCAAAATCCGTGCATCATGCCATCATCTAGAAAGTACTGGAGAGATTATAACTCTTCATTTCTCAGTGCCTTTGCGTCTTAAATTGGGAGATACGCCTTGATTTCATTCAGAATTCACTCATTTAAAAAATTAATTCAGAATGTCTTACATTTAGCAAAACTTAGCAAAGGTGTGGCTTTAGCCACTTCAATAGTTTGCTGTTCAGAAGCTCCCAATGACTAGATCATTGCTGCTGACTAGAAACAGATGGAGAGACAGATAGACACGCACATATATATATATACACACCTTTTTAAGCAGCCCCTAAAGCTTCACTCCTTCCCCAAGAAAAGGTAAATACTCAGCTTAAACCTCCTCAGCAACTCTATAAACAAGAAGATGCCAACAGCATGTCTTCTTCTCTGTTACCTAGATGTCCTATCTCCATTCGCTTTCTGTTTGTAAATCCTCCTCTAATTTCCTTGTGTTTGTTACCACTGTTTGATATTTGTATAGTGGTCATAAAGTTTATAGAGAAAATAAAGATACCCATCATTAACAACTTAGTAATAATCCTTAACTGCTCTTTGCAGTCAGGTCAATCATGCAGATCTCTCCTTTTCTTCTCCTTAAATCTTTCTTTCTAGCCCTTGTTGTGACTTATAACTGAGTCTGAATGCACAAAATTCAGAAAACTCTTCAAATTAAATAACCTGAGTTTTCTTTATCAGTCTGGTAAAATTATATTTTTGGCCTCTGTAGGGTTTGTCACAGTTGAGAATAGGAACTATCCCACTGGAAGGAAGGAAAAAAAGAAGGGAAAAATGTGAAATAATTTAGCAGTAGCAATACAATTGATCCAGCATTGAATATTTCATTAGAGCTTCATTAAGTATGCCATTTACAACACTTCTAATTATGACTTTGCAGTACTAAAATGCTCTGAAACTTGTTACATTAATTTTGTATCAAAAAAAAGATTTTGAGGAAGCTGAAATATTCCTACATTTTCAAAACAACATTCTTAATATTAGTTTATCAAAGATGCATAATGTCAAAGTCAGGTTCACCTCAAAGCAAAAGTTTCATTTTGAAATTTTCTTCATTAATATTTTTATAAATACATATTGTAAAACTTTTATTAAAAAAAACCTGGATTACTCCTAAGCAATATTTTAAACCCTTCAGAACTGCTTGTAAATCAAAGAAGTTCCTTTTCATGCTGCTGGTTATGGCTCATGTTTTATATTTCAGAACTGGATTGTTTTTCTGCATATTTGGGCAAGAGGGAAACATTGCCGTAGCACCTGCAAACATTAGCTATTTTTTTAGTTCTGGTTTGTGAAACATTGTAGTTTTGAACTTGCTTGCACTTCCAGATGGAAAACAATTTTTCAATTATTAGTTTTAATTTGAAGTCAGGTCTCAGTGCCTTCTTACAGATTTGAAGAGCTGTGGAAGCTCTGGTAAAACCTAGAGGATGTTACATGGTCTTTTTCTTACAAAGAGTACTATAAACACTTTATGTACGTGAACTGTGATACTGTCTTTTGTCAAAAGGATAATATTCCAGGTCATATAGTATTTAAATTAATACTTCTGTACTTGGGTAAGCCCAGGTCTCACGACGACCTTCATTCCCTAGGTCAGTACTAGAGGGACCAGTTGTTACTGTCAAACCTGAGGGCAAAGCTGATGCTGAGTTCACCTCAGTGCTGGTTTCAGAGTTGGATCAGGTATTTAGGTACAAATGTACATTATATTTGTAAGGTATACTCAAGCATAAAAATAGCCAATGAAGTTTTTATTAATATAGCAAGAATTCAATAAAAGTAGTAGTGAAAAGCATTTGTTTTTACCATTCTGTTACAAAATATTCATTTTGTCACTACATGGCATTATGCTTGTCATCATTAATTATATCGTTGCAAAACATTTACAGATCTTCACACTTGTGAGTACTTATCTACAAGTAAAAATTGTCCTTAATTGATGCAAAGGGAGTTTGTGTTACATGTAAAATAGTTTTCGGAACATAAGCAAAGTAATTAAGTGCTGGAAGAGGCTTCCGGGAGTGTTGTGGAATCTCCGTTACTTAAAGTTTGGAAAAACATTGTGCACAAACATCTCTCAGAAACAAAACAGTTTATTCCTCTTTTGAAGAGAGAGATGGGCTCACTCACTTGCCAAGGTGTCTTCTTTTTGCTCTGGGATTTGCATAATGATTTTTTAACTATAAATACTTTTATTTGAGCTTATTTCTTTTGATTAAATGAATTCAAATTAGATTGCTAATCAGTAGTTACAGCAATTATGCCTGTATGTATATTTAGTGAACATCAGTTTGTGAGGGGTGAATCTATTTCTATTACTCTTAGAATAAGTATCTGAACTCTACTAAGATAATCTCTTGGTAGTTTCTAAAACTAAGTAGAAATGAGAGGCAAATAGAAGTTTGTTCAGAAAATACTTTTTAACAGAAGTCTGTGCCTCAAATCTTGCAGAAGGTTCTGTGTTTATTTCAAATTTACACTATGATGTAAGTAATACTGAATTTCCGTAGGATCAAAGCTTTGTGACTAATTGATTTGGTTTCTAGAGACTCAAATAAAAACAGATTCTTAGAAATCTCTATTTTTCAGTGGAACGGTGCTTGGAGAGCTTGGGAAAGTACTGCTTTATTAAATGCTAGACATTTTGAACAACAGATTTAAAAATTAAGGACTTAAAAACTTGTTACTTTCAAAACTAGTGGAGAAGATGTTTCAATGCCCTTCTTCACAGGGCGCTGGTTGCTCTCGGAGGTGTCGGGCAAGAGGGGCTGAGTCCCCTGGGAGGGGGAGCAGAGCCAGCTCAGGCCTGGGCCACCCCGGAGCCAGGGCAGCCATGGGCCCTCACTGGGGCAGCGCACAGGCTGCCAGTGTTGATCCAAAGTAGAATAGTTGAGAGAAAAAACTAAGTTAACTAGTACTTCTGACAAGCGTGACTCTTTAATGCAAGTCCCCACTGTGGTTTCAGTCCCTGTCCAGGTCCTTGATCACTGAGGAAGAGAGACATGGGACATGACCCTGGTCATCACAGCCTTTACATGAAATGCATTAAAACTCGCTTTTGCATCTGTTCAAAGCGGTCAACATTTTCAGTTTAAGAAGCTTCAAAATATTTTCTTTTCTTTTTCCTATTTGCTTGTCAGAACTGTTCTTTTTTTTTTTTTCTTTCCCCACAATATGCATTTGGTATGGTTTGCTGTAATTTAAATTTAGGGTGTTGTTTCATAGGGCTCTTGGATTGAAGTGTGCTGCTTCTATTTCTGACTGAAAGGACTTGTGAGTCCAAAATGGTTTTTGTCTCCTGGTAGGCCTATTAAAGCTCTTCATTTCCCTACAAACATTGCATCATAAGAACTTAAAAAATATGCATTCTGCTTGGTATCCGTGGGAGTGCTATATATGTTTTTTTCTGACAGGCAGCCTCCAATATCTAATAAATCACAGTTCTGATAATCTTTTGAAAAGATGAAGAATACTATTATTTTATAAATTTGTAGTGACATCCTTAACAAAAATACAGTATTCAAGAATTATCAACAATATTTTAAGGTAAGTTAATGAAGATATGTTCAAACATTGTAATAATCAGACTATTATCTGTATACAAGACTGAAGAAAATATCTTGCTAGGTCCTGTACCATTTTCGCGATTCCTCTTGAGAGTGAGTTAGCTGAAATGAAGGTGCTCTGCCAGCTTTATTTAAAGATCTGTGCTTAAAAATACTAATTTTATAGCATGTATTTTCTGTTTATGTGCCTGTCAGTTTTAAACAGCCTTTTATATGCAAATGCATGATGACAGTTCTATATTCTGTGTCATTTCTTCACTGGAGTTTTTCATGCTATTGGAATAATCCCTTAACAGGTATTTATAGAGTTTTTACTCTTATTTTGACAAATCAGACATTGTTATTAAAATGATAAAAGAAAGTAATTTTAATACTTTTCGCATTGGAAGTTCTAAACTTTTTAAAAATCATGTATGTTTCCTAGTTCTATTTTAGTAAACCTTTTACTGAAATTGGGTCTTTTTAGTTCCATTTTTCGTGGTAAGAAAAATCTGTACTTGGAACCTATCTCTAAACAAGTGTATCACTAAAGATCCATCTTTCTTGTTCGTTCAGTCATTTCTTTGTATGTTCCTATACCAGATTGTGTGTTCCAGTAAGTTAATTCATTAATACCATATGCTCTACCAGTACTAAATTTAGCTCCCATTGGAGATAGGTTGTTTTGCTGTAATTTTCGATATAAACAAACTCAGGCTTATTGTCTATAATTTTTTGTAATTTGGAAACATTACCTTACCATAGCAAACGTGCTTGCAAGGTGACAAATTGTGAGGATTTGAGCTGTACTGTCCATCACAGTGCATGGCTAAGCAGTGGCTGAAGAGAGAACTTTGATTTCTAAAGAAAACTAAATTAGCTTCATCTCTAGGTAATGCTTCGTATTTTGATACTAAGCCTAGGCATTAATTTAGACTAAACCCAGAGACTGAGAAAACAGAATACAGTATTTCCATGGTCTTGAACAAAAAAAGGCGTTTGCAGGTGACATAGAAAGACAGCGAAAGGACAGAGACAGTCACCTGTGTCTAATGAAGGAGGTGACATTTCAGTAAATGGAAGATACTTAAAAATATACGGTGTGTTGGCAGTTTCCCAAGACTGCTGATGGAAGTGTGTTTGGGGAAGGAACAGTGTGCTGAAGAAGCCGCTGCTTTGATCTGTACCGTGAGAGTGAGAGCAGGGACTTGCTACTGGGAGAAACTTTCAAAGGATACCAGCTGCCGAAGCCACAGACAGATGTTGGTGAAACTATATTTAGTTTAGTTGCAAGATTTCTGTATTCTTTTCAGGATGTCTCTGTGTTAATGGGATTACTGGTGTGAATATTCTGTTGTTTGAGAGCGACACACGGTACACAGAACAGTTTTTCTGCCACTGCCATTCAGGAACTCTGTGGCCTTTCAAATGAACTATCAAAAAGTCCAGATTCATCTTGCCTAACCTAAGGCATTTAACTTTAGATACACATTAGAAGCAGAGTCAGTCTAACCTCTGGTAGAAAAGAGAGACAGATATAGACAATTCCAGATTTACATGGACTATACTAGTGCCCAGTGCAAGTACACATGCTTAAATGGTGTGGTACAAACCTGGCCTAAGAGTCACCAGTTTATGAATAACATACTGTGAAATTATTAAGTCAATATTCTAATGAGGTCCTTGTCAGGCTAAGGTACCTAATAGATTGCTCCACGATGTGATACTTTTGTATATTGATCTGAGGTGGGAGTATAGAACAAAGAGAGGGAGCTTTTGTTGTGACAAACTCCCGTGTTACAGTTTGTGTTTCTCATTGGATCTCGTTTTACTTTCTCAGTTCTTCTGATCTCCATAAGCACTTTTCTCTGTTAGATGACACCTATGACACTTACGTCCTCGTTAAAGTTAACCGAAAGATATAGTTGTTGTTCTGCTATTCACTTTCTATATTATTTATTTTGGAAAAGACTAAAACGTAATCAAGCTAATAACCATGTAATCTCTTATAAAACTGACATATGATGCTGTATAGTATAAGAACAGTGGCAGAACATTCAGTATGTACACCAGCACAGGTCTGACTACAGTCCTCAAACCCTGCATTAGTTATACAATTAGGTGTTCGTATGAACAAACAGTAAGACAGCAAAACAAAATCAGGCATGCAGAAGTGTCTACCCTGTATGTGAGTGTGGCTGTATTTTAGATAGAACAGGAAAAATTGAATTCATATGACACATCACAAGAACATGAAGTGCTGGAGTGGGCTTTAGTTGACTAGAACATTGAAACGAAGCAAAAGTTAGGTGCACATGTGGTTGTAAATGCTTATGCGAAGCAGATATTTTTGCAAGACATGAAGAAGAACGTCAATAGGAAATGATTATGCACATCCTAATACTTGATGTGTATAGACGTTAGATCTGAGGTTCTTGCAAATTTCGAGAGTATTCAGCCTGAGGAAGTAATACTAGGGTGGCTTCAAGACACTTCCATGCCTTCCTGATCATGGTTAGAGTAGTATGTGTGAGGCCTTGCAAAGAGCTTTTTTTTGGGCGTATTCGCTCCCTTAGTGGGAGTCAATATTTTAAAACATATGTTACAGGTTTGAGAAAATAGTTAGGACATTGTGACTTTAACATTATTAAACATGTTGGTAGAATCTGGACTGTTCTATGGCTGGTGTTTATCAAATAAAAACTAAGAATTATTTTAGTCCTACATTTGGCTATCCTTGTGGCTCATGTCCATATGGGAATATACATATTTTCTCCAAACCTTTTGAGAGCATTTTTGTAAAGTACATCCATGTAATTAAAAAAACCCAACCAAACAAAAATAACTAATCCAAACACTCCTCCTTGAAAACCTGAGAAGTGTCCATGTGTCACCTGCTCCATGGATCAAATGATGGTCTTTATTGCTTAAATTTGAGTGGGGTCCATCCGTTTTATCCAGAGGCAGGAGCAAGTAAGACCAGTTCATACCCATGCATTCCTGATGAATGTAAGTAAAGCTTTAGAATACTGGTCAGCATTGGCAGGGTCAAGAGGGAACTTTCCTATTAAAGGCTGCTTTGGCTGAGATTAAAAAATGCTTCTTTTAGCTCTATCTCAATACCATCCATAAGAGATGCTACTGTTATGCTTGGGCACTCTATTTTCAATCTCCTGCAACTTCAGCATGTGCCTTTGCTATGGCTGCCGAGATTCAAAGAGAGTGAATTAGGTATGGAAATCTTGGATATGTTATGTGGGCCCAGTGAAGGTGGCAGTGATACCAAAGTCTTTGCCATACAGGTCTCTCATCTTTGTGTCTGAAACCATTCTGAACCGGGGTTCTTATGTCTTACGTTCAAGGGTTATGAGGAAGAGTACACTGGACACAATTTATACCTAGAGTATTTTTATGTGAGCTGAAGATAAAAATTGTTGTCTGCCTCTTTGGCACCATACAAAGTTTTCTTTATTTTGCTATTGGTGACAGTTGCATGTTCTTGTTCGAGGAATGAGAAAAAAAAAAAAAAAGTCCATGGCCAGACTTTACATGGGCATATACAGCAGCTGGAGAAAGCCCTGGCTCCTCCTATTGTCAATGAGCCAATTTTTCTAAGTGTCGTGCAAGTGACAATTTCACTGTCTTTTCCACATCTTTGAGCCCAATGAAAAGGTCCCAGAAATCCTTCAGGGGAAGCTGCATTCTGCACCCTACAGCCTTATAGTATATATAATGCTTATCAAAGGGCAGCTGCAACAGTAACATTGAGCCTGACTCTTACTTTATAAATATGAATTTCCACTGGGATTGTACTGTTGTCTTCAGTGGCCTTTTAGTATACTGCGTTAACGTGGATGTAAACAGGAGAAGAATCTGTCCAGAATGTATCACGCTAAATGCAGGTAATCAGATTGTCAATATTTAACTCCTATACATGCAACAAACTAGAGGTCAGAAAGGTCACTGTATCTGCCCTTGTTCTGAGGAGCGCAGGGGACTGGGGCACCAGAGTGCTTCAGTGCTCAAAAAAACCATCAACCTACACAGATCTGAAAGTCTGGTGCTCCTACCTATATGCTTAAATGGGACTCTGGCTTGGGGATTTTGGAAATCATGATACATAGGTGCTGATCTTGCATGTTGAAATAATCACAACCTCCATAATTACAAAATAGACCTTGATTCATTCTCCCATTTTTGGCACCAGTTGAAATGCTTCATTTTTAAGCAATAGAAACCGTAGTCAGCCAAGGTCAGCAGTTCTGCTGAACTTTACTAAAGCTATCTTGTGTGTACTGAGGACTGAAACACAGCAACAGTAAAATAACCCCATCATTTACCAAAATATACAGATTTTCTCAAAAAGCTGTATAAGATTAATAAAACAATTTAACTGATACCTGTTTATGTATGTACTAAGAATTGTCTGTGGGTAATACAGTTCTGGTTTGAAAGTATACAAGGTATCCCATACGCATCCACTTTCAAAATAGTATTGGTGGCTCTGACCAGTAGTTCTCTGCTTCTTCACTTCTGTGGGGTTCAGTCGTACTCTGGCGTTGTGTTCCGTGTTGGAAAGGAAACGAAGTATTCTCATCACAAATGTTGCTACGTGCCTACCTCGGGAGGTTCCTCGCGTGATTCATGGAGAGGAAGCTCTCACACAGAACAATTGAAAATTCAGAGCAGTACTCAATTTATTCTGTCTGAATTGCCATCTAAAGGAGCTCCTCTCTTTCTCTCTTAACTATATAAATAGTATAGAGACAGTCCTCATAATTTAACTGTTAAAGTTTTGGGCTATGATTTGCCTGGCTGGAGGCAGTCTGCGTATTTGCTGGCATTGCCTTGAAAGAGGGAAACAGTGAAAATGGATCAGGTTTTCTGATACGCAAATGGTTTGGAAAGTTAGTTCAGCCTGTAAGCCATATAGTCCGTGAGCTTTCTGTAGGTCTTGCAGTTCATTATGATGGTAATTTTTTTTAAGAAGACCATAGCTCATTAGAAACTGGACTGAGACGTTATATATTATTAGACTTTGAATTGTTTCAGCTGGCAATAATTCCTGGGTGTCACTGACCCAGGGCAAATTTGTACCATTGCCCTAAGGCTTCATATCCCATTACTCACATCTCGAATCTGTAAAGCTTTAGATAGTGTTTGTTCTTGAAACACTTTTGAATTGGAAAACAAGTTTTAATTTCTGTTTTAATTCTTGTAGTATTTGAAATACATAAATCAATGAAGAGCCTAAGTGTACATTGTTGTATCCATGAATCAGATGTAACCCTTTATATGCCCAACTTCTGCATGGGCAGAGTTGTCAGAGGGGAAAAAGAATATCTTGAGCACAACCAGCATGTTTTGAGATGGGAAGTACAATGTAGGGAGTGGTAGTAGTCTTTAATCTTTGTGCCTGTCCAGTTCTCAGGTTTCTGCATTTCAAACTTCCAGCATTTGTATATGTGTTCATTACTTCTCTCCCGTGGAAAAGGTGGGATACCTTGGGCAAGTTGAGTTCCTTCCAAGGAATCTCACTGCCTGCAGACTTAAAAGTGCAATTTGCTGTAAAGCACTAGGTAAGAACACAGAATTTGAAATCTATTACTCTGCACCAATGAGGTTTATCCTGAAGAACCTTTATGTACACTGACCATGGCTTGAAAAATGATATCACAAAATCAGAATGTTTTTTCATTCAGTTATAGTATTACATCCAGTGTAGCAGGAAATGGTTTTGCATGACAGTACACATGTAAATGTCAATGCATATGTCATTTACAGTGTATCTGGGTGTTCTCTGAGATTCACAATGATCACATTGGAGAAAACTGTCTCTGTTACACCAAATAAAATGTGCTTAGTAAAAATTGCTAGCAATTTTTTTCTAGACATATAATGACATGGTAAGAATACAAAACAAAACCAGCAGAAACAAACCATTTCTCAAGCAGTAATATCTACAGGACAAGTGATCTAAATTGCTGGAACAGGGAGAGTTCATCACTGCACTGCAAAAGAACTTGAAATATAACCTAAAGGCAAGTGAAATACTGATTCCAAGCTTTGAAATAACAGCAACAAATTTACCTACTGACAGAAGATGCATGGAAGCAATAAACGAATTATACAAGTCTTACACATGCAATCTGATTATTCTGACCAAAGTGTTAATTGGATCCTAACTGCCAGATCTGATATCTGTAGTCTTGTAGTGGGAACCTTTCAAAGTGATGAACTGTAATTCACTGAGCTGCTTGAAGCACTTGTAATTTACTGCATGTCATGCTATGAAGAGCCTGACCTAATGGACTTTACATTACCTGTAACGCTGGAAACCTTTCAATGAAAGTAGTTGGTAAAAAGTAATAGTGGAAGTCTATTCAGAAAGAGGGAACAAAACTACATTTTAAACACTGTTTTATATCCATATCAAGAGTTGGTCATTAAACAAAAGATGAGCAACTCAAGTCAAATATTTAAACTGGAATATTTCT
>NC_088245.1:28595489-28612989 GCF_036013445.1 Caloenas nicobarica | reverse complement strand
TGGTAAAAGTTTGTTCGTTTACAAAGCTATTTATTTAGTGGGACTTGTGAGCTAATCCAAATAAATAGGGGACAGCCTGCCTCAGCAACATAAGAAATTCTTCCAGACATGAACCGTCCATCAGGGTCCATCTTGGAGCTGACAAATGTACGTGTTCTTCAGAGGCTGTACAACCCATTGTGTTTGGTAGGGTTGCTGTACCTGGTCTTTCTCCTGACAGAGTTGGGAGTTCAATTTCCTTGAGGATGCCTTGTAACAAATCGGTTACAGTCATAAATCACGTTTCACTTTGTCTCTTCGGTTTTTCATGAGATGTCTGACCGAGAAGTTGTTGGGAGTTTGTGGCCGACTCCAACAACCACATCATTCACTTGATCATATCTTTTCACTGGGTCCCTCTACTGTCCTCTACCTGAACTGACTTCAGATATGAGAGATTTCTGTGAAAAACAGAGTTTGCCTCTTTCCTACATTTTTGTAAAATCAGATCAGAGATCTTGAAAAACGCAGACACTAAACCAAAGAAATATACCTCATGCACATAATTGGCCATAAAATGCCGGTTTTTGACAGTCTTCCAACCCAGATAGCACAGTAACAGTATGCTAGTAAGAAATAAAGTGCAGTCTGGTGTATCACTGAAGGCTGTGAAATGTACCAATTTATATTACCTAATAACAATTAGAGAAATCTCTTTGCTTAATACGTTTTGCTAATTTAAAATTCAAGCAGTTTTCAAAATGCCTTGTCCTTTTTCTATGGGAAAGAAGATATATGTCGGGTATGATAAGCACATATGGATCCTCACATAAAATTCTGTTAAAGGCAATATTATCTACCTAAATATGTATTTTTACCAATGATTTTGACTGCCAGGCTTTTTTTTCATGCTTTTGTCCATCATCCTGAAAAACACGTGAATTAGGTTCTCTACTTTAGCTTATGCGGTTGAAAGTGACTGTTGAAAAATATGGGAAAAACAGATTTGGAGAGAAAAGCTCTTAGAGAGTACCACACAGCAGGTGTGTCTCCAAATATAAGAGCAAGTACACAGTCAGGGAGATTCAGAGCAAATACTACAAAAGCTGGCAGAAATGTGCCTTGTGAAGGAGAATCTGTATTTCAGATTGAGGAACAGAGGACTCTTGCGGCAGCACGAATCTTACTGCACATCATACTGGCTAGAGTGAGAAGCATAGAGCATGAATAAATCAGTGCCACTTACAGAGTTAAGTTGTTTTTCACTCTGTTTAGATCAGAATTTTTACTTGTGTGTTTGAAAATATGCAAGCCAGGAAGACAGAGGGGATGTAAAGGCAAGTGGAGAAGTGGAATAGGAAGCCTGCAACACCTTCACCAAGTGATACATATTATAGTAGTAAGTATAGAATAAAACATTACTGCATAGAGATGTGGCGTTTCCAGTACTACAAAACTAGTTGATGTGACAGCGTAGCAACCATTAACCATCTGAAAGCTGGGTGTCTTATTTAAAGTGAGTCCGCGCTCAAAGGAGAGAGACAGGAACATTCAGGGAAGGACCAATCCCATGGTAAAATAGATTCCTAAACTAGATCATATAAACTTTCCTCAGGATTTTCTTATTCTATTGACTGTAGGAGTCCAGTGATAGCTGAGATTAAATTACCCCCCCCGCAAGTGTCTGATTCTGAGTGGAAGTCCGGTTTGCCTTTTCCAGTTGTACTTTAGACTAAGATTTTTAGAATTTTTAGTCTTAAGATGAATTTGTTGTTTGCAAAAAGCTATCAGACTTCAGTAACAGTCGGTGCTTTTACTTTCAGGCTCTTAATTAGTCAGTGTTTTAAGAACTAAATTTATGCTGTGATGAATTGTGTGAAAAGTGGAATTCTGTGTAATATTAGATGAAGTAATTTCTTCTAAAAGTAAACTTGAGCAGACTTGTGTTTCTCTTTTCCTCTAAGTGTTACATTTATACAAAGTCTTTTGGGATAGACTGAAGTAATAGAAATATTAGAAAAGTTTTTCCTCTTAAGATTTTCTCATTATTTATTTTATTAATAATAATATTATTTTTGCTGATTTACAGAAGACTGGAATATTGTACAAACATTTCGCAAAGCAGTATGTATATGCCAGCTTGCTATTTTATACAGAAAAAACATGTGAATTTAGTTGGACGAGCGGCGGCTTTTTCATGGGTGGAAAACTTGGCCCGCTGGCAGCTGTTTGACCGTGCCCTGCTCAGCTCGAGCAGGGGGTTCACACAGTGTGTCGGCTGCTCGGCACATTCCTCAGGCTCTTCCACGGGACTTTTCTCTCTTACTTACACAACCACACATCCTTGCTGTGTCCTTCCCACTGACACAGGTATCCTGAGGGCATGTGTGTAGGTGGGTGTTTGTGCATGTGTACACACTTCACCTCAGTCTATAATGAACGGATAATAAATCTTTGTCCAAAAGAGCACCTACACAAAAATGCGTTCTTAAATTTTAGTGGAGAAACTAATAATCTTATGACAAGATTTCCTAACTTTTCGTTTTCACTTAGGAGTGACTGAGAACACATTTCTCTCCACAGACACTGGCTGACAGAGGTAGCGGCCCTTTCGCTGTGCTCCGATATGTCCGTACCTTTTTTTTTCCTGTATAAATCAGACTTCTTTATAAGACTGCTGAGAAAAAAAAGTTTTCTTATGCTGAAGTGATGTGTTACGCAAATATATTTCTAGGCTAAGTGTCTTTATTGTGTAAAACATTTACTGCTTTAAGATACTTATTTTGCTGTCTGTTTTAATCATATCTTTTGAGACAGTCTCAATAGATTTTTCCATTCGTAACATTATGACACTTGATAAGATGATTGATTATGAAGTGTTGAGAGCCCTGCCATGTGATCATTTATTTTTAAATACACATTTGTACTAGCCAATGCTTAAATTTCTTGCAGGAATACATAAGAGATGCAAAACATACAGCTTGAGTCTGATCAAATCTGATGCCTCTGGAAATAGCGTGCCACAGTACTGTGGTCTTAAAATAACAGATTCTGACTGAAGCGGGAACTTTGCAGTGATAAATATTATGTAAAAAAAATTATGGTCCATCTTTGCTACAAAATAAAAAAAGATGTACAGCTGCAGTGCAGGCAAACTAAAACGTGTTTGACGGTGATGTCTTGTACAGGTGCCTGTGTCAGTGGCCATGATGACTCCCCAGGTGATCACCCCTCAGCAAATGCAGCAGATTCTCCAGCAGCAAGTGTTGTCTCCTCAGCAGCTTCAAGCACTTCTTCAGCAGCAGCAAGCAGTTATGTTGCAGCAGGTAATGTGGGTTACCTGCTTTGGACCGTTAGCGCAGGGCATTTGCACAAGTGTCAGCCAGACTTCATGGGTCTTATTTTGTAATATGTCATCGCTCATTACACCAAAAAGAATGAAAATAAATGTGAAGCTTCTCTAGTCTTTAAATTTCTTGTTTTAATTGCAGAAGTGTGAAATTGCAATTTTGAAATGTTAGATATATTAAAAACAGCGACTGGCAGTGGCAGATGCATTACAAATACTGAACAAATTGACGTTTAAATTTTCAAGTGCTTAGGCACATTTTAATTGTAGTCTTGCCAAAGGAAGTGTAAATAGAGTTGTAGATAATTGTTGCTTTAAAATTCATAACACTGTAGTGCTCCCTTTAGTGACACAAATGGTATGCGGTTATGAAATTTGAACTTAGAAACCTGTTTCATCATGGGAAAAAGTTTTTGGGGTTGGGTTTGGTTGGTTGGTTTGGTTTGTTTTTTGTGGTTTTGTTGTTTGGTTTTTTTTTTTTACATCAAAAATTTGTCCTAGATAAGACTACAAAGAAGGACGTTGCTGTTCCCTTAGCACAAAATCTGGCAGCTAAGTGAAGAATCCATGGACTTGTTATTCTTATGATAAAGATAGTGTCAGTGATCAGTATCTCAGTGTAACACAGAGTGGATTTTTCGGTTCATGCTTAATTGTCAACCAGAAAATGATGTGTGTGTTTGTCATAGTCATGGCTCAATCACTGTATGTTTAAACACGTTAATATGCAGTGCCATGATCATTACAGGCAATTCACCTTCAGTTGTGAATCCAGCATCCTGCTAAACAGATTGACAGATTAATTACTTTTTTCCCCTAAGAAACAGACAGTTTGCTTTGGCCTTAGTGACTTGTAGGTTTCTTGCAAGTGGATGAGTACAGCTTCTGATTTGTTATATAGGACGTGTGAGGAACTTAGGTATAGTTATTTGAGGAGTTAATTTGGCTCTTGCATTCCCTTTAGAATACAGATTTTCTATACCCTTCTGTTTAGGATATTTTGGAATCTGCATTGGAAAATTTCAGAACCGCCTTGGAAAAAAATGTATGTAGATCTGCCTCTTCAAATCACATTTTTTGTTATGAGGTGATTCTTAATGGCTACGCTACCATATGCCAATCTAGAAGAGTTTAGGAGATTTATAATACTTGAAACTTTTGCCTTTATTTATTAAAGTCAAAATGGTTTATTCAGCAACAACTACAAGAGTTTTACAAGAAACAGCAAGAGCAGTTACATCTTCAGCTTTTGCAGCAGCAGCAACAGCAGCAGCAACAGCAACAACAGCAGCAGCAGCAACAGCAACAACAGCAGCAGCAGCAACAGCAACAGCAGCAGCAGCAGCAGCAGCAACAGCAGCAGCAACAGCATCCAGGAAAGCAAGCAAAAGAGGTAGGAGCTAAGACCCTCGCCGACGCATACTAGGCTGAGCTGTCAGAAGCCTGGAAAAGCCAAGACTAGTTTAGATTTTTTCCTGTAGCAAGGATGCAGCTATCTAAGATTTGTTCTTATGTTTTTACTGGGCTTAATAGCAGTGCTGGTATAATTCTCCTGCTCCCGTTTTTGAGGCGTAGGATTTGAGCAGTCCAGTGCTGCTGTCGTCTAATATTCGCTAATGAGTCCGCATGTGCAAAGAACAAGCTGTGTGGTGGACACCATACTGATTATCTTGTATTCACAGGCAGTCTGTGTTGGGGAAGGAGCCTTACTTTTCTCAGTGGCACAGCTCAGAGAGCATGCAAATTTAGTCCATGGCTGAAAAAGAGCAATTGAGCACAGATTTCAAAGTCAGAGGCCTCTGATTAATGAACTGCTACTCTAGGTTTGGAGTGGCGAGTAGAAAGTTACAGTTTGATGTGCTCATAAATCAACCTGACAAGCGGGTTTCTCAGGCCTAGCTTGCACTTGTCAGCAAACTGCATCAAATATAAACATAATACAAACAAAACATGTTGAAGTAGTTAAATTGATCAGCAGGTATCCTAGACGTTGTCTTCAAGCTGCCCATTATGCAAACGTCGAGGAAGCAGTTGTGACCTCCTGAGGCTTTGTTTCTGTTTGGATTTGTGAATAGAATTTCAGACAGCCATCAACTACGGAATAGAAATTGCTCCCGTATTTCTCCGGAGGCTCTGGGCAATCCACATGACTTGCTCCATTATGCAGTCTGTTTTCCAGTGAGCGCATCAGAAGTTTCTCTTTTCCCCAAACTAGAAAGGAAAGGTCTTCCACAGCAGCTTGTCTTTCTCTGAAGTGTGACTGCCTTCTCATACCCTCCTGAGTCTTTGCAGCCTCCAGTTTATCTTGAAATACCTCACAAAATTGGAACGTAGACTTTTGCTCCATAATAGGGCACTTCGTTGCCTTGAATGCAATGCATCTTTTAATATATTCCAACAAGAGAGAGAGCTAACAGGCCAGTGAAATGAAGGCTACATCCCAGTTTACTAATAGATCACTGGAGACCACATTCATGGGCCACTGCGGACCAAACTTAGTCAATTGGAAAAACAAGAGTGCCTTTGAATCGCAGACTGCTCTAAAGAGTTATACTTTTAGCATAGATAAATTTGTTATCATCTGCCATGAGCTGGGCTTTTTTTTTTTTTTTATTGAAACAGCTGTTATATACTTTCTCTTGACCCTTTTATTTAGTGTGTCATTAAGTGTATCTTGCCATTTTCCCTAACACCTAATAGCTTGAATGAATATAATAGAAAATTTCAAACGCTTTCACTGCCTGAGTATTCTGCAAATAGCATTATTATTTAATAACTGAGATTAAAGGGAAAGAAGTGGATTTTATGTTTTTGGCTTTCTAGCCTTCATTGCACACTTTACTCTTTGCTGCATTTGCTTTTTCCCCCCCCGCTCCCTCTCTTTGTAGCAGCAGCAGCAGCAGCAGCAGTTGGCAGCCCAGCAGCTTGTCTTCCAGCAGCAGCTCCTCCAGATGCAACAACTTCAGCAGCAACAACATCTGCTGAACCTTCAGCGTCAGGGACTCATTTCCATCCCACCTGGCCAATCTGCTCTTCCTGTCCAGTCTCTGCCACAAGGTATTTGTGTAATACACGATTGGAGTAATTTCTAATTCACAACTTTTTTAACCATTCCATTTGCATCTGAACTTCAGTGATTTCCCATTATGACACTTAAACTTACCCTATTATTAGAACTTTATTACTCATATTACCAAATTTTCTTGAGGTGATAAATTTTACAGCATACTTGTATGGAAGAAAACAGCTTTTGAGTGTTTTTTCTTAGATGCGTATTTATTAGCCTCATGTGCTGAAAACAATTCAAGCACCATTGCTTTTCTCTGAGGAATTACCGAAACCTGATTTAGTGGGAATGTTATCATTTCATTTAATATAAGTGAACAGATACTAAATATATCAGATAGTGATATTAAATCCATTCCAAAACTCACTTTTTTTTTTCCTAAGAGAAGACAGTATTTGGCATTGAAAAGTGTTTTGATACTTCAATTTATGGCATGAATTCAGGGACAAACCAAAGGATTCCTTTTCTTTGCTATACCTTTGTATTAAATATGTTAAATATGACAACAAGTTTTGAAGGTGTTGATTCCAATAGTATTATGACTGACAAATAACAGTAAAGGCTTTCTGGAAAAAAAAATATCCCTTTGTCACTTTGATCAAGATTTCTCAATGCTGAAAATGAGCTCAAACTCTACTACTTGACACAAATACATTCATGGTTGAAAGAAAATAGGGCACGCACTTTTGAAAAGTAAATTAACTTGGAGATAAATGCTGCTTACATTTTAAGATAAGGCCAAAGACTTCCCAGCTTAAGGACTCTGTCTATAGCCTGTGAAGCATGTGTTTCTGTTTGTGTTACCATAGAGAGGTGAGCTAAATGTCTGTCATAAAAATTACACAATACTCTGATCTCTGACACTTGAATCCTGCAATGAGCATTGTTTTGACTGTGTTCATGACAGGTAACATTACTTTTAATTGGTCTTTATGCATGTATCTAGTTCCTCCAACAGATAACTATTATGAAATTGAAGCTTCAGAAATTGGATGAGCAAAAGCAGAATACACAGTATATAGACAACAGTGTAGACAGAAAAAAAAAAAGATACCAAAAAGGCATAAGAATGACTTAACCTGCTAAAAACCTCAATCCCTGGAAAGCAGAGATTACAAATAAATGCGTAAATTAATGTTGTGTGGAAAAGTTATGACACAAGCATATCTAAAGTCATAAAAATTAGAAGAAAAAAGAGTCCTAAGTAAGCTGTCATGTTAAATATTATTATTTGAGAACAGCACTGGGGAGGCAAGCTGATTCATGAATTTGGACATATGGGACTGGTAATGCTGGTTTCCTTTCGTCCAAAGTCACCATGCACCAGAATGGAAAAAAGCAATTGAAACACAACCTCTCTCTGAACAGCTTTACCTTCTGCAACCTCCTCTTGTGCCATCTGTTGCAAGAGGAATTCCTTGGGTTTTCTCTCACGTTAAGCAATCCCCAAAGAATTCCCTAAGCACTCCTACCCAATTGCATTGATATTCATTAGTTTAGTGCAACACTCATTCATCCACTTCTAGTAGAAAAACACAGAAAAAATAATACCTTTTTTGGTACATTTTTAGGAGAACTAGTAAACAGAACTTTCTTTTGTTTGAAGAATTAAGCATACCTGAGGTGATGACAAAATAGATTCGTACTAAAGAAATAAATACAAAATTTTACAGTTAAAATATATCTGGATTGTTCTTTTTAAAGCAAATTAATCTCGTTTGCTTCTGCCTTGATATTTTTAATTATAATGAATTCCAGTCAAGTATTTAATTCTTCCATTTTTCTCTCCTAGTTCTAGTATCTGCTGTGCATGTAGGATTCCTTTAGATACACAAGTTAATTTATGGGACCTCGATTTTTCATAGCCCTGATGTGGATGTGCAAACTTAAAAACATAAGACAGCTTCCCCTGGAAAACCTCTCTGCATCTCTAGAAAGGCCACTTGCTCTTTGCCAGGCGAGGTGAAGTTAGGCTGATGAGGGTAAGAAGGAAAGTCTTTCCAGCAAGATGCTGAAACAGAGAGAGAACCAAATGCAGAGTTGTGACAGCCTCGGAGTTTCTTCTGTGGGCTTCTTTTATAGCACATTTTGTCTTTCACAGGAAGATACAGCACCCAGGCCAGCTCATAACAATGTAATGAAGATCAATAGGGTTAAGATCTGTTGAGATTGTCCCATAAATCTTAAATTTACACATCCAAATATATGCAAATGTACCCAGTATTTACAAATCCAAGTAGTACTTACTATGTTTAACATAGCTGTCCTTGCATTGGGGTTTGCATAAAAGTAAGAAGATCAAACTTCCTTTGTTTTCCTCATAAAATTTAGCAAATTTTATGACGGGCATTTTCTGTGGTGGTATTAAATTAAACCTTCAGAATTTGTTTAATACGCACTGGATGTGGTAGAAGAATGTTTTTCTCTTTCCACTGTGCTGCAAGATGTATAATATGGTCCTAGAGAAGCATTTACATATGTGTAACACAAATATTTTTGTATGCATCCTTTTAGCTTGCTGGATTACATAGATATCTAGAACAATGAGAGAAATGCAAGGGGATTAATGTTTAAAAATTATTGGTCATAAAGAGTCCTGTAAACCACAAATTATTAGTGATAAAGACAGCACGGGGTTTGCATTAGTTAGTATGAAAAGACATAACTTCCAAGTACAGCTATGAGGTTTGCGTATATAAACAGTATTTGCTTCAAGTATAGTTTCTGCCCTTAAAGGACAGGAATGTTTACCATGTTTTCTTGATGGTAAAGTATAGCAAATAAGATATAAGAGGTGATTTAGCATTTATTTTGTGACAAAATTCTTCACTATGCCATATCCAAAGCCGGTGGCTCGCTCAGAGTTACTTCCATGTAATGCTGCATTGCTGCTAGTTAAATGCAGAGGACTGTAAATGACAAAAAAACCCCCACAAAAAACCAAACCAAACCAAACCAACCCAAACAAACAAACAAAACAAAACAAAAACAAACAAGCAAAAACAAACGAGCAAAAAACCCAACACCCTAACACCTTAAGTTTTGATCAGGCCATGTAGGAAAATTAAAAAACAGAGGCATGGATGGGTTTTTTAAGTGGTAGTTTTGTTTTAAGTGTTTATTCAAACATAAAAATGGAGGAGATAGTGGTGAAAAGAGTTATAAAACAAACCTCAAAATCCCCAAATTCTTGGTGTTAGTAAACTGCATAGCAAATCAGTATTTGCCCTTCACTATAGTCCCACTCTGGATCCTCTTCTTGATCCTTTCTCCTTTAACGTAGTGTGCAGAGGGTATTTTGAGGGTTATCACAACCTATGAAACTTTAAAACTTAGCCTACTTTTACATCCAGACTGAAATATCTGTCAGCCATTTTACAGGTCTCTTGTAAAATGGGAGTCGGACTTTTTTAGACACAGAAACTACAAAATCACCATCATTTACAATTAATTACAAATCCGCTTATTAACTTTATGCTTTTTAAGTGCCTGCCCTTAATCCTTTTATCCTAAAAGGCAGCCTTTCAGAGTGCTCGTGAGAAGTGATAAAATTAACCGGTCTGAGCCCAGAGAGAAATTTCTTTCTGATGTTACAAAGATGTAGGTGAGGTGGGCAGCGTGGGGCCCCAGCTCCCTGCGCAGCCTCAGGCCGAGGAAGGGGCTGCCCAGGAGGCCTCTGGCCCTGGGCCGGGCTGGGCTCCAGCCGCTCCCCTTGAGCCCAAAGTTTAATGATCCCTGGTGAAAATTTTCTCTCCGCAAGACACAACAAGATATTTGCTCTCTGATTATTCAAACAGATGGGTTTATTCTTGTTTAGTATTTTATTTTTCAATATAATATTCGTTTATTTTGTTAAACAGCAGGAGGAGGGAAAGACTTTGAAGTAAATAATGTACTGTGTATATCATGCCACCTAAATTAATACATTACTTTTCATTTTGATTTGTGATTACATTTGCGGGTAACTATTATTTACCCCACGAAAATGGGTTATTTGCAGTGTTGCTGGAACATACCTCATGAACATGGCAGTAATTACTTACCTTCATTAAACAATTACAACTAGTATTACCATCACTCCCGTTACCCATCTCTCTAATGCAGTAAATTAGAGCCTGGCTTTGCTTGCTTCCTTAAAACCTAGCTTTCCACTGTACAAATATGATATAAACTCCAGTTTTAAGACTTACATTCCAATCAATTCTTTTTCACTTTGTCATTAACTGAGTTTGCCAATGGGTGTTGGTATCTAAGGCAGAGAAGCAGGACACAAAATAGTAGTCTAAAAATGAGCTCCTTTCATAATTTAAAAAAAAAAAATTGAATACCTTCCAACCAAATTGTTTCCACAGTACCTCCAGAAATTATTATTTCTGTAAATCACTACTAGTCTATTTTTTAATAACTTCGTATACTTCATGGTGAGACAGCTATTGAAAAGTATTAAGGAATCTACTGTGCTTTTTCATAATTTTTGGTTGAATCCATTTTAGTAGTCTGAGTTCCTATGTCTTCGACATAAAACATTATCTAATAAACAGATTTGCCAAATAGTGAAAAACAATCTCTACATCTTTTCAATATATCTATGCTCAATGAAGAATCTGAATAAATATATTTTAATGCTTTTCTGAAGCCAGTAAAAAGAGCAAAATTTTAATTCAGACAATATCAACATTTTGAATGTTTTACATTCCAGCAGATCTAGATAACCATGAACATGTCTTATCTAATTTCACTTGTTGAGATACAGAAGACAGAATTAGATTTTAAGATACCTCTGACCCAAACCGTGTCAGGCTGAAAAACCTGGCCATGAAACCAGATCTTTCACAAGAAGCTCCTTGGGCTTCTCATTCTTTTCTGCATTTAATGTAGTGTTCTTCAAGAGAGAGATGTCAAACTTACAAAGACTGGCAGTGACAGAAGGTGTATATATTTCAGATGAACTCTTCGTCTTTTTCCTACCTTAGCTGCATGTTCGGTGGCAAGATAAGGGAATGTTCACAGCTCTTTTCTTGCCTGTGTTTTGTTTACTTCAGGCGGAAGCATATGGTAATGGAAATTTCCATGACTTTGTGCAAAGTGTTCAACTTAGCCAGACAACCCTCACACAGATGTATGAATACATTCTACCGTCCACTGCTATTTGTGGCCGAGGATGAATCCTGGAAACTACAAGTTTCCAGGCTGCAGGTGGAGTAGAGAGCAAACTTAAGTTCTGTCTGCAAAGATCTGTAGAGAGCAAACTTAAGTTCTGTCTGCAAAGATCTGGTGGCTAGGCTCCAGAACAGCACTGTGCGTATAGCAGAGAAGTTTGAGAAGCTCTTCAATTCTGTAAGGCTGCCCATCGCACCAGGAGACTGGTGAGACAGAATCTCCTTTCTCCTAGCCAAACCTTCAGATTTGTTTTCCACACCAGGGCTGGACAAAAGAAAAAAAAAACAACAGCGGAAGGATTCAATGATCTACACTACATGTAATTTCATCTGTGTAGAGTGAGTTGTAAATGGGCCAATTTTGTTGGCTTCCTAGTTGTCCGATGCCACTGAATGGTACCAAAGAGCTTAAGTGGTCACCAGTATCTTGCTCTGTGCTATAGTGGTTTTGTTCTTGCAAATGGTCACTTTAGTCTTGCCTCTTAAGACACATTTTTAAATGAAACGATTTTCGTAAATATTAAACAGGACTAATGAATACATAGGTGTCATTAATTAAAGACAGATACATTCTGCTCCAAATATTAAACCTGCTTTGATCTCATTGATTTCATTTTTATCTTCTTATTTTTCTCTCTCCAGTCTTCTTCCCCCACTCCCTGCTCTTGTTAAGTGTTAAAAGAGAATATCAGTGTTTGTATCTTCAATGTAATATGTTTTTCTGTTTTCCATTACATGTTGGATTAAGAGAAATTATAAAACCTGGGTTAACTGTGGATGCATTGAGTTATGTTTCCATGTCAAGAAATTGGTTAAGCAGACAACAAAAATCTTGTCTGGAAGTATATTTAGGATCGTGGGTTTTTTTGATTTTCAAGAAGTACTTGGAAGTTCTTTGTAGCTTTCACCCTTTGTTCTTCGAGCAATGTTTTCGGAAGGAGCATAATATTATTAAAATTGGTGATTCCTAATTGACTGTTTATAACATAGGAGAAGACAGTTAGATTACCCGGATTCTGACAGAAGAAAAATGAATTTATGTTTTACTATACGTTGATCGTGCTGGAAAAACAGCATCAGCTTTATTGTTGGCATTAATCCATTAATAACACTGAGCTCATTATATGAAACTCTTTATTTTGTTGTATTAGTGGGGCTCTCTTTCATTTTATAGCTGGCTTAAGCCCTGCTGAGATTCAGCAGTTATGGAAAGAAGTGACTGGAGTTCACAGTATGGAAGACAATGGCATTAAACATGGAGGGCTAGACCTCACTACTAACAATTCCTCCTCTACTACCTCCTCCACCACTTCCAAAGCATCACCACCAATAACTCATCATTCCATAGTGAATGGACAGTCTTCAGTTCTAAATGCAAGGCGAGACAGGTAATTCTGACAAGATTTCAACTGTGCTTATCATTTGATGCAAAGCTGTTGTTTAACATCATAAGTCACATTATTTCCGATCACAAAATAACACTTAATAGAGGTTAGTTAAGAGATTGTGGAGATGTGATTTTTCAGAATTGTTTATCAATAGGGCATCATTTTCAATAACCAAGTCTAATTTTGCCGACACAACAATTACCTGCTGTGATTTTACAACACATGAACTTATGGTAGTTTTGGTAAAAATTAGAAATCCCAGAATAGAATGTGCTGGTTTAGAGGTGTAAATGCAGATTTGTGGGCACTTCTGGAGGCACATAGTTTCATTCATATTCGAGTTAACACATCTGGCAGTCAGGCCCTTACTGTTGAATCACACTGCTGGTTTCATAGAAAATGTACATGTATCTCATATTGTTCATCTCTTGTGATGAAAACCACTGTTTTTCCTTCTTATATGCACGACAGTAGCACAGTTGACACATTTCATATAAATTTTGAGTGGTGTTAGTGTAATACAGTGCAATTCAACCATATGGATAAAGTTAAAATAATTTTTCAGACATATTGACAGCTATTCTTCACTGTTCCTTACTTTCAAGTGATGGATTAAATGGACACAAGAGTATCTGTAGCACTTATTAATAAATAAATTAGTATACTCAGATGTAGTTGATCTCAATATAAAATGAAATTTAATTTATATCTACATAACCTAAATTGTAAATAATTGTATTTTCAAATAAATATTCCATGTAATTATTATAATATTTATAATAGGAAACTATAATTTACGTGTCTCTGGTCCTCTTATGACTATGCGAAGATTTTTCTATTGTTATTTTATTTTATTTAAAATGTTACTTCTCTGAATACCGTTATAGTAGTACCTTTAGTTAGCATTACTTTTGTGCTTATATCTCAGAGGATGGTTCTTTGCTTCAGTATGTGTAGCTGATACCCACCTCTATGGGACAGTCCCCTGAATTTCTTCGATAATTGTACATGGATGAAACAATTGTAGATGTTCCAAAAAAAGACACAAAACACAGCTGTTGTTTTTTTTTTTTTATGAAGCGAAGCAGCTAGTTGAAGCAACACTTGTGAACAAAAATATTTATTAATGGAGGCAACTTTATTTTTATACACATTTAATCAGAAAATCAAAATATTTTGTAGTAACTTTTACAATATTCATAAATTCTGACTGTCTTCAATATTTCTTCTCAGAATTGATCACTTCTGGGTATATTTTTTATTTATAGGTAATTGTTACACCAAGGTCATATGGCAGAATTAGCATATGGTATTATACAGTCATCTTATTTTTTCATCCTTTATTAACAGTCATCTTTGGCTCTATTTCTTCTCTAATTGGAACATCATCTAGCCTTGGCAGTTGAACTATTCAATAGAACGATTAAATTTTTCTGACTGCTCTGAGCTAAATTGACCTGTTTTGACCTGTTTGTCACTGATCGTAACCTGACAGGCGCTAGCAGCCTCCAACGATTATGGCTTTTGAGATGAATCTGATGCCTTATTCTTTTGCTACAGCTCGTCACATGAGGAGACTGGGGCCTCCCATACTCTCTATGGTCATGGAGTTTGCAAATGGCCTGGCTGTGAAAGCGTTTGTGAAGATTTTGGACAATTTTTGAAGTAGGTGGATTTTTATTCATTGGTACAGGGTTGTTTAAGGTGAGGGAAAGAGAAAGATGGTAAAGTTTTACTGTAAGCCATGTCAGAGATTTTTTTTGTGTATTCCAAGCAACTGCATAATCAAGGCTATCTGCAGAGGGTCAAATTGTTATCCTTTCTTTCATGATGAACACTTTTGCAGACCTTTCACTATCACAGTGTTTGATCCTCTTATTATCCTTTACTGAAATGGAGCCTCAGAAAATTCAAAGAGATACTTTAGATTGTATATTGGTTAGTAGGGGTATGAAAATCATGTTTTAAATTCTGACAGTTTGTGTATAGTAGGAATTAATGTGTATAGTATAAATAAAAAAGCACAAAGGACTAAGCATGACCGTTTAACTCTGACTTGCTGATTTATTTTTGCTTTTGCTCTTACACGTGCACAATATAAACAGAAAAAAGCACTGTGAACAGGTGGATTTGCACCTTTCAAGACTGAACAGTGATGTCAAAAGTTTTCACTTTTACTAGTTAGTTTTGCCAGCTATTGTCTAAATCAGGGCATTTAGAAAATAAGTGACAGAGCTTTTACTTTTCATCTGCAGCTTCAAACTACAATGGGTTTCTGCATTTTTTTTCTTTTTTTTCTTTTTTAAATTAGTTACTAGTATTTCTGTGTTCATTTGAATTTTCAACAACAGCACTGATTTTCTACCTGTGTACATTATGGACTGGTCTTTGTCAGAACAGCCATAGTCATTTTGTCATGCAATAGATCTTAATGGAAAGCTACAGATAGGCTTATATAGATGAGTAACTTCAGGGGCTGAGACTCTTATGTTGTCATGGTGCAGCTAACAGGGTGAATGAACTGTTTCATGCTTCATCAACAATTAAGTTAATTAGCTCATTTGAAATTGCACGGCTTTGTTGCCAGGATGCTGGCAGAAACATCAAAAAGATGTGTTTACAAATGGTAGACTACAGGGTCTATAACAGAAGCACCTGAACAGCAGATCATAAGTACTCAGTATTGCAATAACTTTTATAATAGAATTATAGCAGTACTTTCCATAAAGTATTTGCAGTGCTTTCTCCGTCTTTCATACTGTCTTTCAGTTTTAAATGAAGCAACTCATACTGACTTGCAAATCTTAAGTAGGTATCACTTGTGATAAATTTTTGTTTATAAGTGCATTAAATGGAATGTCAGAGTAATAATTTATTGTTGGAGAAAACAGGATCTAAAATAACGTGATTTACCTAAGTTTGTGTTTAAAGGAAAATGAAATCTCCCAAATTCAATGTAGTGTTCTAAGTATTATTAATACCAAGAATTTAAATTCATTTATCTCAAGCATTTTCCTTTTCAAGAAAAACTACATTTTCTAAATACATCCAGCCTTCTAGGCTATAGTGATGCTAATTCTGTGGGCAGACTTTGCACATCTATTATGTCAGGTCTCTTGTTATAATCCACGATCAGTAAAACCATTTTGATTAAGGCAGTGTAGTGCTAAGTTTACAGATGCTCTTGCATTCCTGAACCAAATAACCCTGGAAAATATGAAAGCGACATGTAACATCTTGATAATTCTGGTGCAGATGCAGTCAGGGTTTACAGCAGTGTCGTGGCTTTTGTCCTATGCACCAGCAAAAAAAATGTTTGAGAATATTTCTTCTTTTCCTTCAGTTCTATTTTCTCTGCCCTTAAAACAAATAAGGAGTCATGGTGCTGAATAAGCAAGCTTGTTTATGAAATAGAAATATTCCTTGATTTTTCACTAGCATTAAGATGGAGATCAATACATAACCTTGCATTAGATTCTTTAGTACCTTTTCATGTTCGTACTAGTGCAAAATCCCCATTACAATTAAAAAACATTTTCTTTCAATTAAATACCAACTTTTAGTCCAAAGACTGACCATTTTTCCAACCCATTAACTTTATAGGGGATGACAGGACTAATGGCTGTAGTTTTCAAGGCTTTGCTCTTAGTCTAATCTTTGTTACGATGTTTTAGGTTCTCTGACTTGAAACAATATGATACCTGTGTTAAGAGAGTTAATGCAAGTATATTGTACCAAAATGAAATATTAATAAGGTACACTACCCCAGTCTAGTACTGTGTATTTCTATAATATGCTTATGACAACTTTGAAGAGTGTCTGGTTTATGAAGCGAACTCCAACTTCTTGTGCTCAGAAAATGGTTTACCTAGCAGCTTCATTAAAAAAAAATACTGTGCAAAGCATCAGGGAGGAGGATTAAGATGGAAAACACTGACTTTGCTTCACTTTCCTAATAATGGACAGGATTAGAGTGAAGTGACGAATACCTTGCCATAAATGACTTAAAGCCACGCAGGCTATTTTCACCTTCACCTTTGTTTTACCAGTACGAATTGGTTTTGTTTTAAAGATAATTTGAGGACACTCCAATTATCTTGAATTATTTTGAGAAGTTCCGAATAGCTAAAGAAGTTATACATTGCGTGCTGTGGACTAGCTTCATATTTGGAAACACAGGCATCTGTTTCAAGAAAGTACAGCTGATCATCTCTATAATATATTTCTGTACGTACAGAAAAACCTAATCCTGTATCTTTCCTTTGACTTTCCTTCAACTCTAAACATAAACCCAGAGTTTACATTTTATGGAGCAATTTTCTATCTTGACGAAGTAATGTTAGATTACAGTTGTTCATGGAGACTACAGGCCGGTCAGCCTCACCTCCATCCCTGGAAAGGTGATGGACGTCATCTCCAAGTATGTGGAGGAAAAGAAGTTTATCAGGAGTAGTCAGCATGGTTTCACCAAAGGGAAATCATGTTTGACCAACTTGCTAGCCTTCTGTGATGGTATGACTGGCTGGGTAGATGAGGGAAGAGCAGTGGATGTTGTCTA
>NC_088245.1:28585489-28590489 GCF_036013445.1 Caloenas nicobarica | reverse complement strand
TCAGAAAAAATAATTCCTAAAACAGTTTTTACACCCTTTATGTTTCCATAAAATAACTTTTCTCCAAAATGCACAGCACAAGTAACCACATGACGTGAATGTATGGCATAAGGGCTGTGTATATCTCATGAGTTTCTGAAGATCACTGTGTTAACTCTCAAGAAACATGCAAGTCTCCCAGGTTACCGTGTAATCATTTTGAAATTACATTATACTGGACTTTCTTCTCCCACACTGCATACTGCTGTTACATTTCAAGTTCCTCAGGGCAAGAACTGTGTCTGTATCTATTTTGTAAGGTGTTATGCAAACATACGGTGTTGTAATAACTAATAAATAATCATGAGTAGGCAGTAACCTCAAACTCAGGCCAGGAGATCTTTTATCCCTATACCGTTGCTTACTGCCATGTGCTATATGTGTGCACACATAGGTGAGCATACATGCATGTGGAAACACTGTGGTGTGTACTGGTGATAATGGTGATGATGGATGGGTAAAATCTGTCTCCAGTGCTTCTTCTGGCAATTTTGTACCTAATTAACTGAAGACATTAAACCATTATGTTAACAGACCACACACTATCATGCCTATGTCACTGAGGGAGTAAAATTCTTCTGAATCAGAATTTCAGAAAAGAAGTGAATGGTACATTCTCAGCAATTACCTAGTTTTTAAACTGATTGTGCATTTTTCCATTGACAGGGGGAATGAAGTCCTTTGAAAACAAATAAATTGTAGGTTTTATGACAGCGAAAGTAAATGTGGTGTCCTTTGTGATGCTTGAATTTAGCATAAACAACTGAGGAAGTTACATCTATACTCTTAAACAATTTTATATTAAAAGAATGAAAATCTTTTGTAATTATTTATATCTCTTCTGCAGCCATGCCTCTTACAAGGACAGCAGAACCTGTTGCATTTTACTCATCTGCAAACCCTGTCATTGAGTCCTAAAACTGCGAAGTCATGATCTAAATAAAAAGAGACAAATTTTTCTAAAAGTGAGATGCAGACCCTCTATTTTTCCTGTTTCTGACAAACACATTTTTTTCACATAGATTACCGATCAGATAACTACACAGTTCTGATTCATTCTGCTAAAACAGAAAAAGGAGAAGATGTATTTCCTCCATGGTATTGATAACTTCGCTCCTGTTACTGTGAGACCATCTGTGACTGTGGTCACTGCAAAGCTCACCCCTCATGCCTACAGTGGAAATAGCCAGTAAATTCACATTCAAAGGCAAAACTCCTTTGCTCCTATTTCTTCTCTAGCCTGATCCTTACACTTTTTTTCTCAGTGGAGCAGCAAACCCACTATTAAAGCTCCAAAAGGGACTTATTTGATCCTGGAAGAGAGAGGAAATAAGCTGAAACCACGGTCCTTTAAAAAACACTGTTAAATGAGCTTTGTAAAGTTGTACTCAATTGAAACGTATGGGGGACAGCCACTTGGGTCTGGGCTGTGTTTCAGTTATGGACAGCCACTCACAGAGGTCCTCTGTCCCTGTTGCGGAGTGTCGTTTTGTTTTGCTAAACTGTCATCCAGAGCCTGGATCCCTCTGTCGTGGTTTAACCCCAGCTGGCAGCTAAGGACCACGCGGCCACTTGCTCAGCCCCCCGCAGTGGGATGGGGGCAAGAATCAGATGGGTAAAAGTTAGAAAACTCATGGGTTCAAATAAAGACGGTTTAACAAGAAAAGGGAAAGCCCCACACACAAGCAAAGCAAAACAAGGAATTCATTTACTGCTTCCCATGGGCAGGCAGGTGTTCAGCCATCTCCAGGACAGCAGGGCACCATCATGTGTAATGGTTGCTTGGGAAGACAAACACCATTACTCTGAATGTACCTCCCATCCTTCTTCTATGCTGAGCATGATCTCACATGGTGTGGAATATCCCTTTGGTCAGTTGGGGTCAGCTGTCCCAGCTGGGTCCCCTCCCAATTCCTTGTGCACCCCCAGCCTACTCGCTGCTGGGGTGGTGCTGAGGAGCAGGAAAGGCCTTGACTCTGTGTGAGCACTGCTCAGCAGTAGCTAAACCATCCCTGTGTTATCAACAGTGTTTACAGCACAAATCCAGAACACAGCCCCATACTACCTACTATGTAGAAAATAGTACTATATACTTCCTCAGATCTCTGCCATCATCTTCAGAGGCTGCTTCTGCAAACTGCAGTGAAAATCAGTGATGTTCTCATACAGCTTTGTTTTGGGGACGGGGGAACGGATGTCCTGTTGGGTTTGCTTTACGATTTAAGACGACCAGATAGAGAAATCTTAGCAAAGTCCACATTAATTCACAGTAGTTCAAGCACCCTAAAAGCAGTTACATCGTTTGAAGAATCATTTGAAAGGTGATTCTCTGTTCATCTGCACCAGCAACAGGGAGTGGAGTTCAGTGACTCTACCACATATTGATATCCAGTTACATTGGCTTTAAGATGGTTTATGTGGTCTGGGAGATAGGAACTGGGTATCCAGCAGTCATCACTGAGAAATTCTGTAGAATTATGTAAAATAGTCAGTTTTGTTATTTTGTATTGTATCTAAGGCATGCTCTGTCTAGATCTTTTTGCATGACTCCCATTGTATCTAATGGAAGCCATATGTACCAGAGAGAGATCAACTCATAAAACATTTTCCTGATTCTAACCATGTCTTATTAGTGTTTTCTTTCTTCTCTAGGCACCTTAACAATGAACATGCATTGGATGACAGAAGCACTGCTCAGTGTCGGGTGCAAATGCAAGTGGTTCAGCAGTTAGAAATACAGGTTTGTTACATGGATGTTTTATCCTATTACTTATTTACTGTCAACCTAAACTAAATTGAAAACAGTTGCCTTAGTGACTCTGGCTTAAAGCTGCATGTCTCCTGCATGAAATATGTAGATATTCATGAAAAATGGGGGTTTTTTACTTTAGGATTTTTCACATTATAAATTACGCAATAATTATCTAACATCAGCGTGGTCTACAGTATTTTGCTTGAACTAAGACCCTAATGCCATTCATCATGAATGAAAACTGCAGTCCCTGGAGCAGAGACTGGATCCAAGCCATCTTCAGTTCTTGAAATGCTGGGTCAGGACCTCTCTTCCTTCTTCCCCTTCTGACCCAATGCTTCTCTATACCGTTCTGCAGGACAAAGGAGTAGCAGAGCCTATCTCTACCCAAAACGACTCCCAGCCTGATGGTGGGCATTTTTTTGTGAGCAGAAGGTGTAATGTCAGACCCTCTCAGGGAGGTCCCCAGGGAATCCTGCAGCTGGGACTGCAGTGCTGGGGTGACCTGGTCAGGCTCTAACCCTCTGAGGTCACTGCACATGAGTGCTCCCTCCAGCTTAGGGAAGATGTGCCCACTACCCCTGGGGTCCCCCAGTGTAGGGACCACACTCACCAGGCTATGGAGGCTGGGCACGGACCTCGGCAGCCCAGAAGGACCGTTTGGAACCCTGCACTGTGTGGCCTCTGTCTCACCTGTACGGGAGCAGAAGGAGGGAATTTCTCAGGGGTCCCATCCCCTCTTGGGAAGGTGCAGAGCCCAAGGGACACAGCGAGAGACTGAGATTTTTGTCCCCATTTGTTTCAATATCTGGAGAAAGAAGGATAAACACCTTGCAGCTTTCTCATCTTTTAGCATATTGTCTCATTGTTCTCATGCACGTAGGAATACTTGTTCTTCTTTCAGCTAAAGCAAACTGTTTGGATCTTTTGTATTTTAATTCTGGAAACCCAAAGCAAGGAGAGGAGTGTACAGTAATATCATTTATTGTCATTTCCCTTAAAACGAAAGCTTTATAAACCCAGGTAAAGCTTCAGATTCTTTTGTAAGATTTACAGGACAGTGTTAGCTTAATTTATTTGATAGGAATTTATGTCATGGCAAACATCATGTCCCTAAAATGTCACACATATAATATGACTCCTAAGAAGAAACCTTTTCCACACCCCTTGCTTCAAATGTTCTTAAATTAAAGATAATTATATAACCAAATTATATCCAGAATACCCCAAATATCTGCTGTAATACAGGTGATTCCGTCTTAGAATTAGTTACAGGTTGTTTTGTTCAGTCCAGTCTCTGCCTACGGGTGTAACTGTCGAGCTGAATTCATGCAAGAAAGTATTACAGAACTCTCCGGAAAATGGCAGCGTTACACACCAAGTGATTCTTGTTGCACTTTATGTCGTAATTGTTTTACAGATTTCCAGAGCCATATCACTCGAATACAATTTTGAGCATTTCTTCTTGCAACCTGGCTTTTGAAAAAAAATAATTCTTTTCATTTTGTAGGTTACATTTTCCTTTTATGTTCTGATATTATTATCAAGTTACATGTTTCAAACACTTCTTCCTTTTTTATTTTAACCTGGTAATTTTTTTCAGTCTGAAACCACAAATATTTATGTAGCGTATGATCAGAAAGTGGTATCAGTTTGGAAAAAGTACAGCTTTAAGTAATGCAATGTTTTCTAAAGGCAGTTTAAGGGCTTTTTAAGAACTGTTTACCATTTACAAAGTCTAGACTCTAATGTAACAGTCCAAGTGAAGATTTAGCTTGCAGTGTGACCAATTATGCCATTTTTTGCTTTGTCTGACTGCTAGTGAAGTAAGGTCCATCAGTTGTAATGAGACCCAGTGCAGTGTCGATGCCGACTCAGTGGCAGAGTTCAGCGTTTCACACCGCCTGGGCTCTGTCACTCTATTGAATTAGATTGATGATGGCAGATTGCAGGGGGCACTAACTGGACCTCAGTGGGAAAGGATGAAGTGTGTAGACAATCCTGGCAGGCACTGTGCTTTGAGGACCCTTCACCCCTTCACAGCTGTTGGCACTAGTCCATTGCTAACAGTGTCCACAGGACTTTAAAGAGACACTATGGGCCTTCTAATTTATGGTCTTAGTAACTTGTTACTGTCGAGCCAACTGTGACCTCAATTCTCTTATTGACAAAAAGATGAAGTGTTATTTGTTTTCTCTGACCTTTTAAC
>NC_088245.1:28552989-28580489 GCF_036013445.1 Caloenas nicobarica | reverse complement strand
ATAAAGAAATAGAAAACTGAAAGAAAAGACACTCTGAAACAGTTTTGGTTTAGTGTAAGAAGTTAATACCGGATACCTGAAAAGGGTTGGTGTTAGTGATGATATATACTCCTTTAGCTGCTGTCAGCCTGCGCTAACCATATTTAATTCAGTATATGCATGTTAGTGTACTACTTCTCTGCGAACCAGACAAAAATTGTACAAAGAGATGTCTTATACGGGAAATAAGAGAGGGCAGGGGAGGAGATGGCTGACCATCACCGTATGACCATGTAGGAAAATACTCAGCACATTTTAAAAGGGTCTCGCTGCTGGCAGCACGCAGGGTGGCTGGGGACGCCGCTGCTGGCGCACGTTATGCGACCGACTGGGGCACACTTCATTTGCACTTTTACGTCGAGGAGCACAGAAAAGACTTTTTTGGTATAATTTGCTTGTCTGCGGCCTTTTGTGCATTCCTGAGTAAGTAGTTCCTTTGAAAATTGTTGTGAGCACGCAGGAAACAAAGTCGTCAATCATAATACAACAATGCAGGCTGCTAACACCATTAATGTACAGTTTGTGTGGTTTTATTTTACAGAAATTGCCCCAAACTATGAATTTTATAAAAATGCAGATGTCAGACCTCCATTTACTTATGCAACTCTCATAAGGCAGGTAAGTAGAGAGAAAATTAAGTTTGCCTGATTAAATTAAAATTCATTAATGCTTAAAGTAAGGCTTGGCTGAGAAAGTGTCATCCAGTCTTGTTAGTAAACCATTATTTTGTGTCACTATGTATCTTGTCTCATTTCAGGCTATCATGGAATCGAGTGACAGGCAGTTAACACTTAATGAAATTTACAGCTGGTTTACACGGACATTTGCTTACTTCAGGCGTAATGCAGCAACTTGGAAGGTAACTTCTTTGCCGGCAGTTTAAAGATGCCTAGTGCAGTTCCTTACAGATAGCACAAGGAACATTTATTTACATGACATAAGCAGATTAGTATCTGCTTCCCCTCTTTTTAACCTGCCTCTTGAATGGAATGAATTCCCTCTCTCAAAATGACAAGTGAAAGAATAATTTTGCCTCTGATATAGTTTTCTAATTTGGTGCAATTAATAGCTGAGGCTTGGCAGAGAAATGAGGGCCTGACACACTAATTACAGTGTGAGCACTCAATCATCAACACCTTTGTTAGTCGCACTATATTACTTTTTCTCTTGCATATTATTGGCTAATTAGTTTGAAAAATGTCTGTTTGCCTTGTGCAACAAATGGAGGCTGTAGGTTTTGTCTTGGTCTGTGCCTTTTGTACACATCATACCTCATCAGACAGACTGAAGCTGCCACAGGAGTGAGGGCCATGGCTACTCAGCTGGAACTAAAAGAAAGTAAAGTGAATATTATCCTGTCAGAACATAAATGCAGTTTATTTACTTAGACAAAAGGGTTCATCTATATCCCTGTCCAAACAACTTCATTGTCTGGATCCTACAAGGAGCTAAAAAAATGTTAGTTCTGTGCATCTATTTTTGGAAAAAAGAGCAACGTCTGGAAAGATAAGGGCACTCAGCACAGACTAAGTGAACTGTTTTATTTTCATTTCAAAAAGCAGTCAGAAACATCAATTAGCCACAAGCCATTTGGTACAAAAGGGGGAAAATGTTTGTAGCTGAGAAGAATAGAGGCAGCAAAGCACTCATCAGCATACTAAGAATTTTAGACTGTGAGATATGCTAAAGTGAATTAATTTGGATTTAAAATGCAAATTAATCTGGCAAGCGATTACAGATATATGGGTGTGAAGCTCAGAACGCTTTTAATTTGCAAAATGTTTAGATGTTATTAGTTGCTACAGTATGTGGTGCTGTACTGTAAATGAATGTAATTGTTTTATTTATGCATGGTTACTTGATATGTATTTTATAAGATGAAAATGTCAGGGGTAATCTGTAGAAAATATGTTTTAGAGCTTTTTCAATAAGTAATATTTATGTTGAAGATTTACGTTTTCTTTTGTTACTCATTAGAGAATGTAGCGAATGCTCCGTCATTTGATTTACTGAAGGAAATTTTAAAAGAAATGAAAGGTGATTTAATATCTTAGCTTGGTCTCATCTCCACAGCTCGGGGATCCAGCAAAACTCATTCTGAACAGCTTATTAGTTCTAACTATATCGCATGCATAATAAAACTGCTCATTTGCTCATTAATATTAAAATTATCATATTCAGAGCCATGGGCATTAAGATCAATCAAATCCTTGGATTTCAGGTCAGATGCTAGATCTGCTTATGCTTTTTTTTTTTCCTCCTTTTTTTTTTTTTTTTTAAGAATTCTTTTCTTAAAGCAAGCCAGAAGCTTGTCTTTGTGCAAATAGAAAGAAATCTTCATCAAAATTACTTTGTTTTATATTCGTAAAATAAGAATTAGGTCATTACTGACTGTACTTGATAGCTATACGCCAGTTTACCTTGACAGGAAGAAATATTTGCTTAGATTTATAATTTGATTTATGGGAAATATTTGAAGTAAATTATGCTGTCTGCTGTGTATTTATTATAGTTTAAATTTTAAGAATGACTTAATTTGATTTAAAAATGTTAATTTTGAGTAATTACTCTAATACAAAGCAGCCAACAACATCTGTTTGCATAATCGTGGTGGAGAAAATATACATTCAGGTTATAGGAGATGCTTTTTATTCAGTTTCTGTCTAACAGTAGGAAAAAAAGGGAAAAAAAACTTTACTGAGAAAATATTTTTTAAAAGCCTAAGTATGTCCTATTATGCAGGGAGAGTATTGCAAAGTAACTTGCATATGTCATCTAATAATACAGAATAAACAAACTCTGTCATTTCGTTATTATAAGGATGAAAAGAATGCCTTTGAGCTTATTTGCATAAAGCTTTGTGCAAAATTAACACTTGTCACTGTAGCCTTTTTAGCATTTTAATACCTCAAGCAGGACTGGTTCCTTTGGACATTTCAACCATCCCCAAGTGCTTGATCAGGGACACAACAGAGCTGACCTAATTGTTCTGGCATTTTCAAAGATACTGTAATTTGTACAGATATTGCAATTTAGACCAGTTCAATGAAAGGAAGGTTTTGACACAGCTATTATTAAAATAGCTTGGAAGGTTCTGTTATCACAAAGTTCAAACCACAGATTCCAGTAATTTGTAAGTTTGGGGTTTACAATATTATACATATTTTGAATTTAATGCTTTAACTAAATTGAGATTTTTCACTATGATTTAAAATAAGAAGATTAACAAAGTATACTGCATAGGCTGCCTTCTTAAATTGTATTAATTTTACTACCTTTTCCCCCTTTTGTGTCTGATTTAGAATGCAGTGCGTCATAATCTTAGCCTGCACAAGTGTTTTGTTCGAGTAGAAAATGTTAAAGGAGCAGTATGGACAGTGGATGAAGTAGAGTACCAGAAGCGAAGGTCACAAAAGATAACAGGGTACGTTGGTGGTTGGTTTTGTTCAACTGAGTTGTTCTGTAATTCTGTAACCTAAGTGAGTCCTCTGTGTACTACAACCTGACAGACAAAGTGAGCACTTATGTGGAGAATATGGAGCAAGCTAATAGCTGTGCTGGTGCATTCTCTTCAGTGAGCTAACATTTATTTCATTTTTGTGGTAAATGCTATTTTCTGTACATTCCTTGCCTGCCTACCTTTCCCATATAGTCTGCTGCAGAGGAAAGCGATAATGGTTTTTGTTTTTCCAATGTATTTCACCATGTGTTTGTCATTTTAATTCCATCTACCAAAAGTTCTTCTACTATATATTAAAAATAGTCCTGTGTACATGTGTTGCCCATGTGTTAGAGTTTCATATGCGCTTGTTTTTACTGTAAACCTTTGACAGAAGTAGGGGGTCGTTCAAGGTCATTTTGGAATATAGGTATCATGCACTACAGTACTGACCTCAAAAATATCTTCTTGATGAGGGTAGTATTCATGAGAAGCCTTCACAGGAGGACCTTTGGCATGCTTACTGCCCTAGTTTCAAATTAATCCCATGTCAGTACGACTGGTTCTGTGGATGCTTTTTATTCCTTTAGAGTATATAATTCGTTTTGATAAAACCATTCAGAATTCCAAAGGTGCAGAGGGGGAAGCTGGAGGTTTTTCTTTGCAGGAAGATACCGTATTTCTGTAATGGATCTGTTTGTAAACAGGCACCCAGCTGACCTCTGGAGGCACTAATTTTATTGAAAATAAATTCGTTGGTGATCTGGCATATAGTATTTCTAGTCTGATTTATATACGTTTGCTGGAAACTAATTGATCCACTGTATTGTTCATTTACAGTTATTTATACATTGTTGTACCCTCATAGTTTCTTGGGAGGGAAGAGTAACATCGTTTTATTCAGCACCTTAGCGTGGTTGTATCTAATGTATTCAAATGTGTACCAGCATTATTTCAGAAAACCAAAACCAAATGACACAGCAAGCGTAGCCGAGGCAGGTGTTGTACAAAGTTTAAAGCTATCTCTGTGAAATTCTTTCAGTGAAATCAGAACCTTTACAAGTCACTACGGCCCTGCTTTTGGAGCAAATTTCCACGTGGGCCTAATTACAACAAGGCTTTTGCTTTGCTGATGCGAGTAAATCACTATGTTCTAGCGGGTTGAGCCCCTTCACCCTCAACTTCATTTCATTTTCCTTTTAAAACTCTGGTCTTCTGAGCTGAAAAACTGATCCATTAACCCAATGAGCCAGCCAGGATGTCTGCCTGTTATTTAAACTTTGAAAAATCATTTATTTTCAGAAGCCCAACGTTAGTGAAAAACATACCCACCAGCTTAGGCTATGGAGCAGCTCTTAATGCAAGCTTGCAGGTAAAAAATATTAAATTATTCTTCCTTTGCACACACTAATTATGTTCGTATGTGTGACATATTTAATTTCCTGTTGTACTTTGGTATAGAGTTACCTATATTTATGTTTGTGTGGACCTGGTAGTCATTCTAAATAGTTGGGTTTGTCATTCAAGTAAGTTGTGTTACCTAGCACTGCAAGTACTAGTTCTTATTCATGCTACTTTTGATGTGAAGAAGCAAGAAGGACACCCTGTGGCAAAATCTGGAACACTCAGTTTTGCTGCAAATGTTAGATTGATAGAAGCTTTTGCAAATGCATGTGGATATGCATTAATATTTATCCAAGCTGTCATAAATGATTTCACATCATAGTGTTGGGGAACATGGTGCTCATGGCAAAAACTTTAAAGTTTAATTATAATATATAATTTTTATGCAGAAGAGGCAAATGTCAGGACTTTTTTATATTGAGTTAAGTTCTGGTCATTTTTTTTAAAGTATAGCAGCTGCCTGCATTATAAAGGAGCCATACATTGTGTGGAAGGGCATAGGGGTTAAGTGTAATTCAAAGTCAAAAAATGATGTAAAACCAGAAAGTGCTATGAATATTGGAACATAGTTAATAATGGAAAGTAATGAAACCTATACAAGAGAAACAGTAAACCAGAAATACAGTTGCTGTTATATTCAGAATGTGAAAATAATTGGAAAATGCACAAAATCCTTGTGACTGCCTCTACAACTACCCAAAATTGTGTGTGTGTGTGTACTTCCATACACACATTCACACAGCTTTGTGTGTGTACATTTATATGCGTATGAACACTTAGAAGTGATTCGTATATGCATGAACTAATAATTTTATTTTTACTCTTCGTTTTGTTAGGCTGCACTGGCAGAGAGTAGTTTACCATTGCTTAGTAACCCAGGACTGATAAATAACGCATCCAGTGGCTTACTGCAGGCAGTCCATGAAGATCTCAATGGTTCGCTGGATCACATTGACAGTAATGGAAACAGCAGTCCGGGCTGCTCTCCTCAGCCTCACATGTAAGTGCTCTTAGCATCCTTTCAAGAAAAAAATGCCTTACTCTAAGACACAATGTTACTGAAAAGTGCTTTGCAACGTGGTAAGTGAAACATCTGGAATGTGTGAAACTAAACATTTATATTAAACCACTTAAATAGATAAGTCTTCATTTACTTTGTAGTAAGGTTGGTGTAAGCTTTTTTTTTTAAAAAAAAACCAAGCAAACAAACGAACGAAAAAAAACCTCTCTGACTTGCTTGCAAGCGTTGAATGTAACGGGAGGCTGATCTCCGTGGTCATTTTCACAGCCTGGTATGTAAGGTATAGTCAGAACATTCATGTTGGAATTAGTTGTAATTTTAACTGTGAGTCTCTAAACCATTTATGGACTGTAGTAGAGATATTGCCCATTTATATAAACCATAAAATGCAAAGTTTAACTGTTGCCCACAGTTTACATAGAAGCCAGTAAAGTGTAACTTTTTGTCTGTCGTATAAATCAGTGTAATTACATATTCAAGTTTAATTACTGGTGCGTCTGTATTGGCAAGGTTTATATGTTATATTTTATGCAAGACTACGATTCCTATTAATATTTAGCAGCTAACTATATCATTAATTACTCTAAAATCTTTCCCCTACCATCTTTTTAATGGAGCTGAGAGAGTGGAAGTATTAAAAATTGATGTATTGTGGATTTCAGAAATGTGTCTGAAGCTTTAGAAATGCCTGGCCTTAATCAGTGGTGTCAAACGTGGCAGTTTCTTGTTTACTAAATAGTAAAACATGTATCTTGGAGGTATTGTTTCCCAGGTTATTTATATAATAATTAGCGGCCTGATGTCTAAGTAGACATAGATTTAAATTTACTGTAGGATGATTTTTAATGTGTATGTACAATTATGGTCTCTTTTTTTCCTGTGTTTAAAATAGCTGATCTGATTTGCTTTTTTTCATTCCATTTTCTGTTTCACATTTTTAACGTTCATTTTAATTTCTAGAGTGGGATATTTAGCATAACAGTAATTGAGACCAAACTCGCTTTTTACTTATGCTCTGGTGTGTGGAGAATCCATTTTGATCTGACCTTTTTAGGGGAAATATTTTGCCCAGTTTTTCTTCTTTTGTTTGGCGTCTTAATATGTCTATGATCGCATAGAAATGTTTATTGTCACACATTTAATTGTTTTATTGCACATTTATTCTACTTGCCTTTGAAAATAATATGCTGTGAACATTCATGTATTTTATCAGGTTCCAAACCATTACTTTTTCAAAATGGAAAAATTTGTCTTTTGGAAGTGTCTTTAGATGTATTAAATAATACAAAAGAAGTAATAAAACTTGAAGTAGAAAGAACATGAATATATGCTCTTGAGAGTAACTCTACTCTAAAACAAGTAAAGTGAGCAATCAGACAAAAGTTTTTATATCCCATGCTTTATGCTATCAACCATGCAGTGGGTAGCTTGAGGCCTTTTACTTTTAGCAGTTCTCCTGAGTATGCTAATGCTCTCTTCCTGTATAAAATGCCAAGACAATAAAACTTTAAAGAGCAAACAAGAGTTAGATCATGTGTGTTAAAAACAGCTACTTTACAGAAAAGAATGACACTTGCTATTAAAGTTGTTTTGTAAGTGTTTGGCAGATCTGTTTACATATCTTATGTACTGTCTGCCATTCCGCTGGATAAACTGAGATTTCTGTGCATCTGATTATGTAGATAGGGCTACATTTATTGCTGTGTTTATAGCTAAAATACAGCATATTGTAGCAATTCTTGCCTATAAAAAAGGCAAATAACTTGAGGTATGCCCTAACTCAAGATTCAGCCTTCTTCTCTCATTTCGATGATACATCATTTGTCAAAACTGGCAGTTACGGGACTTGCCATGGTGGCTTTTTTGAAACTTAGTACTACGTGTTGCTCAGTTCTTGACAGATTGAAGCAACAGAATGTAAATGCTCTGAGGTACTACTGGAGAAAAAGGTTATGCTCATTCATCCCTTGCACCAAATTTAGTGTAAGATTACCAAGCTTCTGTGAAACCATGAACTCTCAACCAAAAGATACAGATTATGACCAGATATCTGCTCACTTGTGAAATTTTTGCCTTTTCCTTGCCAAGGATTCCTTCTCACATTTGGTTTGGTTTTTTGTTTGTATTTTTGTTGTTGTTCTTTGGTTGGTATTTTGTTTGTTCGTGGGGTTTTTTTGTTTGTTTGGGTTTTGTTTAACGAAAATGTTAATACACTGGAAAAAAATATATTTTATTGCCACAGACATCCACTTACTTGGAGCTTCCTGAGAAGGCTGACCCAGGAAGTCTGGGCATTTCTCCCCTCGAGCAGTGTTCTTGTGGGGGTCATAATTACTGCATTCACCTATGAAGTAGGCGGCTTTATTAATCTCCAGGTAGACTGAACCTCCATCTCCTGATTCCCAGGAAAATGTACTAGCCGTGACACCAGGAATATGCTGAGCAATTACATTGCCATCTTGAAGCTGGCATACAACCAGGAGCAATGGAGCATAGTACTGGTGAAAGAGGGAAGAGGTTGCATGCCATTTAGAGACCAGAGCATTCAGTTGGGAAGGGGCAGAGTTTGGATTCTAGACAAGCTTCCAGGGAGAGACATTTGTTTGGTATTAGAGCATCAGCAGGAAATGCGGAGAGTCTAGTGACAGTGTCAAAGCCAAGCATCTCAGGCATTTGGTTGTTAGAATATCATTTTATCAGATAAATGTATGATAGCGGAGTTTTCTTATTTTGGAATGTTCATATTATCTTTTTTAGCATAAATCCATCTTTTTATAAACATAATGAAAATTGTGTGTTTATACAGTAGTCAATAATTCTGTGCTTTGAGCATAAGAGCATTATCAGAGAAATTGATTTCTTTTATTGTAATACCTTAGCTCCTGAGCGACAGAAAGTGGGAAAATTATTCCAGTCTTTGGATTTGAACCTGGCACTTCATATCTAGTTTTCGAAACAGAGTAGTAAAAGCAGTTAGAATTGGCAACATATCCACCTGTGGACAGGTATCCAACATAGGTAGGTGAATCAGCTTACTTAGAAAATAGTCACTGTTCACTGAGTAGAGGAAGATGGTAGGTATAGAACTTCAAGTAAATATGTAACATTTAAATGCTTGTCAAGTGCAGTGAGTCCCAGCCAGTGTATCTAGGGCAGTGGCACTTTAAAAGCTTGCAGTTTTTGCCTTGGATAATGATATATATCATCTGCTCCATTTCTTACACTTCTTGAACACTTAAAAATATTACAGTAAGTTTTAGCTGATCAGTATATCCATGGCATGGTAGTTGGGAAATCTCCTGTATTAATAATTACGTAAAGCATCTGAAATTTTATGCTGTAAGCTTCCCAGTTTCCATTGCCAGTCTGACGAAAGATGGTAATTTCATGATTTGGTATGCAGCATATCACTGGTAGGATCTCAGATCCTAGGTTTACTTTCTGTGTTTTAGCAGTATTAAATCCAAGTTTTGTCTTTGATTAGTCCTCAAATCTGATTCCTGGTAGGTCGATGTTGGCACTAAGTACTCCCTTGACATAAATCTTCACAGAGAAGATATGTTACTTAGTGTGGTCATCTATGTTCTGTTTAAAATTCCAATTTCCTCTAATATCCGTTGTCATCAATGTCAAACAATTGTCTTTTAATTTAAGCCAATACTTGAGACTCTGTTTCTTCCTTCATTTTTTCAACATGGACTACTCCAAAATCACTGTGGGTTTTAGCTGATAAGCAACAGGTTTCAAAGTGACAAACACAACTGAAGGTATTTTATATGCAAAAATTCATTATCTATATAGAACTAGGTGCTGCTAATCATGTGTAACGATTGTAAATTGATTTAGTTAGAAGCTCGACAGTACACACCTTTGAGGTATAAATGCATACTTCTGAAGTGAAAAAAGAAACCGCAAATATCCCAACAAGTGCAATTAAAGCTGCACAGCTGTAGGAAACTTTGGAAAAATCTTTGTCCGTGAAGAAACAACAACATTGGATAAGACATGGAATGATACTTAGGGACAATAATGACAGTTCATGCATTAGTGATAACACAATTTCTTTTTAACCTGCATGTCATAGCCAATATACTGCCAAGGAGTTTTGGAGGGATTTGAAAGTTCCTTCAGAGACAATAAATTTAGGTTCTTAAATGAACCTCAGGTTCATAATGAAATTAACTTTGTGCTATTTTTTTTCCTGTCTCTGTTACATATTCAAGATTTCTCATTCTTGGGATGGAATATCGGGGATGGAAATCATGTTCAGCTGTGTTCCTGGTGTTTGTGCATTTTTACTAGATTGATCACACTTAAGTGATTTTTACAACTGGCATGGACCAGGGTGTTTTATCACCAGAACACTTAGTGCATCTCTTGTCCACATGTTCATATTTTTGCAAATGCATCATGCAAAATGCCATTTTACTTCATTTATAAAGTTCAGGGAAAAAGGTAAAATTTTAATCTGCAAAGCTGTTCATTCATAGCAATTGAGGAAACAAAAATGCAAATATCCTGTTGGTGAGGTTTTGTGGAAGGGAGCTGTTGTCATGGTTTTCTCCCTGCTCATGCTGTATGACAGTGTAGACTAAGGGCAACACAACTAATCTCTTATATTCTCAATTAACATATGAAAATAATCCAGTTTCTAACAGCAAATCCAGAATCCTGAAGACAATGGATGTCATTCTAACGTCTAGAATTCTAATTGTTGATTGCTTTTTAAAAAAGTACAGTGAAAACCAAAAATTATTTTTTTAGAGTCACTTCTTAAAAAGTGAATTCCTATATCCTCATATCAAATATGATTCTTTGTGTTCAGTGTTGTAGTGCAGTTCTCTGTAAGACAGGAATTGTTTGAAGCCAAATGTCAAGACACACATCTATCCCATTATTTTTAAAGCTGTTTCTAGAAAACTTCAAGTTACGTTGTTGTGAGAAAGAAAAACTTTTGTCCAAATGAACAAGTGTAACAGTCAGTCTGAGATGAATTAGAAAAACGAGCTTATCCAGGGTAGTCTTCGATTCTGCCTGTGAAAAGGTGAGTTCCAACCATCTGTGGTTTCAGTCACCTTTTCCTTTGTGTTCTGCAGTCTTTCCCAACCCTACTCCTTTACCTTTCCCACTTTTGCCCTGACTGGATCATTTCTTTCTACAGCTCTATCTGCATAATCATCAGACTTGGAGGTTTTTTTATCAAACTTTTTTATCTTTAAATTTTATTCCCAGAGGCAAATATGATTATTCTGCTCTAAGATCATTTACTTTTGAGGTGCTTCAGTTTGAAAGCATTCCATTGTCAGGTCGTTCCCATGTCTGATTATTCCAGTCCCCCACTGTTAAGCTTTCACACCACTTACAGTAGGTTACCTATCATTCCAGTTTTAATCCCTTTCATTCCCTTGTTTCTTTAACTTCATAATGTTCCAGTCCCCTGTCTTTCCTTCTTTTTTCTTTTTTTTTCCTTTTTTCTTCTTTTTCTTGTTATCGCATTGTCCCATTTCATGATCTCTTTGCATTTACCTTGGAGGCTTGTTCTCTTCTAGGAGACTGCTATGATCTGAGTCTCTTGTTCATTATATAAGACTTGACATAGTGTATAAGAAAACAAACTCTTGAAGCACATCAATTAACAGGGATGTAACAAGCATTATTAAATAGGTGAGAAGCATGTAATTGAGTCAATGAATGTGGTAGCAGTTACAGTATTTCTGGGTATCCTTGTTCATCAAAAATGTTTAACCTAATCACATGATATTTTAATGCCTGTATAATTTAATTTCACACGTTTTTATTCATAAATCTAACATAAGGAAGATAATGGGCAAAGAGACATTGTGACAACAATTGATTTTTATTTTTAAATGACAACAGGAATAGCTAGGAAACAGGATCTTAAAGGTTATAGCTTTTGTCTGAGAATATTCCTGTTAAAAGAAGCTCTGTTGTGAGAATACACAGTGAAATAGCTTTGACTTCGCCTAGCATCTTCGCAAAGCATCTGAAAGTGACAGGCAAGTCCAGGAATCCAACATTTCATCATACTATTTTCTAAGCATTTACAATTTTTTTTGCCTCCTGATTGTATGGATCATGCAAGAGTAAACTCTTTTGAGTTGTTACTGTGCCTTCCTACTTTCATACAATGCCACTCACTTGTGGGCACTAATGGAAAAACAAGCAATGATATTATAATTAATATTTATTGAATAATATTTTTCACGATTCCCATTGACCTAACTTTTCACTTGAATATTTTCCTCAATGTTTATATTCTTTTTTTTTTTTTTGGTATTACTTTACTTTTCAGTCCATTTTTCCTCTACGTTTTGCTCCTGCTCATCAATTTTCTTATCTTTCAAGACTGATGTTCCAGTCCGTTATCATTTCCTCCTTAGCTTCTAAATGTTGCGTGTCGTACTTTGGATCAGAATTTACTATTTCTTCTTTACATTATTCCAGCCCCAATTGTTGCACTTTTACAGTGTATTCCCAAAAAGATCACTCCAGAGATATAGTGCCTTCAGCTGAAAATTGTCAGAACCCCATAGCATGGTTCGTAGAAGTTGGTAGGCTCCTGTGGGGTTTCACAGAAGCTTTTTGGAAGTTGTTTTGCTGAAAACTTTGTGGTGCTGCTGTCGTGGGCAAGATATTTATGCTTTTCACATAACAGGTCTGTATAAGAAAAGGCGGCATCTTAAATACTGTTACAGGTGGTTAAAATGTGTTTGAAATTGTGCAAATAAATCTCTCTGCAATATGGTTGTGTAACTCTTAAATTTAGTTCACAAGAGATTCTTGTCTTTGTACAACACGAAAGCTGAGATGACAGTTCCATTTACAGTGTGTTTCTAAAACTGCATGTACAGTTATGAATTTTATCCACTTTTTATGATTGCATTTGGATTTTTAGTAACTGTAATATGATAAGCCAAAATTTTTGGAAGTGGACTCTCTAGATTTTTTTGTAAATGCACGTGTCCGAAATGCGCCTTTACGTTTACTTGTTGTGTAAACAGTTAAATAAAAACATACAATTATAGCCAATTGGTAATGTTTATACCAGTAGTTTAAATTATGATCCATAAATCCAAGCAAAGATTCAGTGAAAAATGTAGGAAATTATGCTGGAGAAGTATTATTATTTGACTGCTCTTGAGACTTAAGAAATTTTAGAAAACTCTGGGCACTTCATACATTTCAAAAGACTAGAACTTTCAATGCATTTTTTTTAAGAGTTTATAGAAAGACTTTGTCTCAGTGTGAAACCCCATGTGTAGGTCACATTAAAGTAATCAAATCTCCAGATGACTAAAGACGTGATTATACCTGGTGAAGTCCGTATACAAAAGCAGTGTTCACAATCTTCTGGCAAAGTGCAGTTGGGAAAATGAGCTCTTGGCATCTAATAGCAGTCTGTGATTTAGAACAGTGCTGGGAATGCATATGTGTAGCACAGACCCTGATGTAGTCTCTGTTAGGGTTATAACTGCAAGTATTCCTGTGGTTTCCTCCAACTAAAGAATATTAAATGTATATCTTAAATCAAGCTGAACAGATCAGTAGTCTTCCTCCTTTAGCTTGACTTACCAAGTTCATTGATTCCACTGTACCCATTAATAGATGTTTAATGATGTTGCAGAGCCTTCGTATGATCATGGCCTCTCACTAACCATTTTCAAAGGCTTCCATAAGCTTCTGATTGAGATGGATGAGGGGAAATGTTTCTTTGATACAGTATTATGCTGTGATAGTAGTACTCTGGGTAATTAGGGACTTCCCCCAACTTGATTTTTGGTTTTCTTTGTTTCTCCTCGTTCACGCCTTGCAAATTTGGCATTATCAGACATCACAGCTGCAAAAATGCTCTCTGAGCTTTAATCTCCTCTTGTTTGAATAACACAGGAATGTTGTGGGCAACTATGTCCTACAATTCCTGTCCTAAAATTATCATAGTCCATGTCAAATTTGAAAGCCATTGCAGAACATAATTCCTTTGATTATAAGCTGCTATCTTCTAGCTTGCGTAATCTTTCTTACTCTTCCTCTTTGTTTCTCAAACGTGTTCTAGAGAGCACACTGTGAACTTTGAAGTTTCATTTTGGTAGACCAAACAGGCTCTTTCAGATACAACAGACTGTCTGTTCTCATCTTTCTAGTAGCCATTCCATAAAACTACTCAGTTTGGATTTATTTTCTTGTGTAGGTTTTAACAGCTTTTTGAAGCATTCCAGATGTAGTCGTATATAACGTATTTCTTCGTTCTCTCTGTTCTTATGGGGCAAAACCATATTTTAGCTAAATTCAGCCAAACTGTTGTGGTTTATTTTTATAATAAAGTATTAACGGATGGACCGGGGTCCTGTTGTTATAAGTGCTGTACAAAAGGCAAAACAAAAAGGATTTTCAAATCTCTGCCCCAAACTCTTGCAGTCTTTAGGTAGTAATTGAATTGTTTAATTTTTGAAAATCATCTTCAGCTGTAGTTTGAATGGAAGGTGTTTACTTACTTACACTACTGTCGCCATGGAGAATAGCATCAGGCTTTGTTTAGAGAAGTGTTTAACACAATGCCAGTTGGCGTTAGACTGCACTATAGATACGTTAAATGAAAAGGTAAACCATGACTGGTAGCAGTGAAGTAACTTGAGATGAGGACTCGTCAAGTAGTGTTCTGTTACTATGCATGCCCTTTTGTTCACGGCATCGTGAAATAAATAGTTATACCTTTGTATCCATCTGGAGTTACTATAATTACAATTTAAAACTTTTTTGTTGTTGTTATTTTGTGGCTAGATATTTACAGATGTCGTAATGAACAATGTATTCCATTGGCTGGAATACACTGTCCTGTGAAGCAGAAGTCTGCATTCAGCACAGGCCAAAGTACATGCTTAAGAGGCAGGATAGGTTAACCTAGGCTATGGGATATCTCAGATACCTCTTAATCAACTCAGTCTGCATGCAGACTATATTTGTGTTTTCTTGCGGAGGCCATACAGATATAACATATTCTTCAAGTATGTTGCCCATCACATCCAAATGTTAAGTCTGTAATAGCATAAAAATGAGAGGCATGATTAGTATTCACATGTTAACAATTTGGCTAAATGTTCTGAGAAGAGTTAGAGTAAGTTTGAAGTGTTAACATGTAAGAGGAATCATTGGTGTAAATATGAGTTGGTGATGACTGGATATGCAGTCATTCTTATGACTCTAGAAATTGTAGCAGGTCACCAGTGCTGTGCGCTGACAAAGGTACGTGGTTGTGAAAGCAACCTTAACAGGAATTCTGTACGTAAAACTAGGCTCTGTCTGTCTTCCACCCAGTTCTTCTGATTGGCCTTTTCTGAAGCCTGAGGAAGGACTAAAAATATTAATATTGGGGTGTGAAAAAGAGAGAAACTGTGTGGGGAATTGATGATAGTCTTCAGAATGCTATATGGAGAATATGTGAATGAACTTGTCCTTCTCCATTGGAAACAGGACAAGAAATAATTGATTAGTATTTCAGCAAGAAGAGTTAGGGTAGACACACAAAAAAAAAAAAAACCCACACCTTTCTGACTGTAGGATAATTAAATGTTGATATGTGTACCAGCACAGAGAGACTGTTGAACCACTGATACTGGAGGCTTCTAAGAGGAAATTGGAAGCGGTCAGAAGTGGTTTAGGTATCAAAGATCTTACTTTGGAGTAGGGGAAGCGGTTGAAGAGACTATATGATCTGTTGAGGTCCCTTGCAACCCTATTTTCTTCCATTGTTTTGATAAATCTGGAAAAAGTAAGGTTTTTTTCGTGTATGCCGTGTCTTACTAGAGGCTAGCTGAGATTGTCCAAATCCATTTACTTTGTAATCTGGAACAGATGTCATAGCTAAATATCTTTAAGTGCTCTTATTTTTAAAATTGAATGAACCTTGGCTTTACAAAAAAAATATACAGTGAGCGTAAGGTTCAACTAATGTGAGAAATGTTAGCTAGGGCGGTGCAGACAGTCCTACACAGGCCAGTTTGACCCATTCATCTCTACCGAGTGTGACATGCGATTCTACTTGTTAAATGCTGCCATCAGCTATTCGGCAAAAAACATATTGAAGGGCTGGCCATTCTCCAGGCTTCTTGTAGCAGGCAAAGCCTAGTCATCACTTCAAGTCCTAGCTCTTAAACTTTGCAAAAATAAAATAAAAGATAAATGCTCCAAGAAACTTTGCTTATGAAAAGGAAATATTTTGGTAGCATCCTGCTGAAAATTCTTAAACACACCCATCAAATGTACCTGTTAATCAACATTTTCACAGAATCACAGAATCACAGAATGTTAGGGATTGGAAGGGACCTCGAAAGATCATCTAGTCCAATCCCCCTGCCAGAGCAGGAACACCTAGGTGAGGTTACACAGGAAGGCGTCCAGGCGGGTTTTGAATGTCTCCAGAGAAGGAGAATCCACAACCTCCCTGGGCAGCCTGTTCCAGTGTTCTGTCACCCTCACTGAGAAGAAGTTTCTTCTCACATTTAAGTGGAACCTCTTGTGTTCCAGCTTGAACCCATTACCCCTTGTCTCACTGTTGGTTGTCACCGAGAAGAGCTTGGCTCCATCCTCATGACACCCACCCTTTATATATTTATAAACATTGATGAGGTCACCCCTCAGTCTCCTCTTCTCCAAGCTAAAGAGACCCAGCTCCCTCAGCCTTTCCTCACAAGGGAGATGCTCCACTCCCTTAATCATCTTTGTGGCCCTGCACTGGACTCTCTCCAGCAGTTCCCTGTCCTTCTTAAACTGAGGGGCCCAGAACTGGACACAATATTCCAGATGAGGTCTCACCAGGGCAGAGTAGAGGGGAAGGAGAACCTCTCTCGACATACTAACCACTCCCCTTCTAATACACCCCAGGATGCCATTGGCCTTCTTGGCCACAAGGGCACAGTAAAGGGCACAGTAAAGACTGTTCCAGAAGAAAAGATGTACCATGCCCAGGTTTACGTGTAACGCCATTTAATCCATTGCTGCTGCAACAGAACAAAATGTTCAGGTGCAACTGTGTAAAAAAAATATTGATTATTTGCTTATAAAATCTCACAAAAGTGTGCAGGAAGTGTTCGTAAAAGAACTTATTTTCAACCTTTTTGCCTCTAAATATCTGATCAGCCAAATGCTTTCCAAGATAGTTGAGTTTTGCTGATGTAAAAGATTTCAACAGAAATAGAGAAACCATTTATTATAGCCTGTATTTATATTTAGATGTATGAAAACCAGACATGGTACAGTCCGAATTCTCTCTCAGCTTTTCCTGGATCCTTGAATCGATTTTCACATTTTGCGTAGAGAACATTCTCTGGCTCTAACCTGCAAATAACGCTTGAGATATTTAGTTGTTGCTGCTACATTTCTGTGTAACAGGTAAAATTTTTAAAACTTCCCAACCATTAGGTACTACGGGGCATGCCATATCCACAGCCTCTTTTAAACTTTTGTTGTTTTCAAGCTTGCTCTTTTTCAATGATTCTTCAACAACCCCAAAAATATTCAGACACTCAAATCTATCGTTCTTTGTCATTTTCCTTTGAATTTTACCTTAAAAACTTCTGTGCTTTTTCTCCCTAATCCTTTTCTTTGTTTAGCATGTTAACTTTTGACTTTTGAACTAGATGCAGTTGATGCTTTGAAAGACTTCAGAGACCTGTGCCCTAAGCTAATTCCTAGTCAAGCTCCTACTTTTTTTGTGGTTGTATCACAGAGAAGATACATTTGTTTAGACACCAAAGGGAGCAAGCCAATGTCAAGGTTGGGAATTTTAGTAAGAGTCATGAGAATCAGAAAATCTATGTTAAATGTCATATTCTTAATCAGAACTTGATCCCTACAAATTTTGATCCTGTAGGAAGGGCTAATTGTGCATGAGTTTTGAGCCTCATTTGATATTAAAAAAAAATAGTTAGTATGTCAGTTTTCCAGAAATATCCTTTCTTTATCTACAGTTGAAAGATTTCATCTGATTATTTTTGTATTATTAACATTCATAGCTGATAATATATCAGTGCAGATAGGGTATCCCTGTTTTTTGTCTTGACAAGTTTAAAAAACAAAACAAATAAAAGACCTAGTCAATTTAAATGTCCGTTTCATAATCTGAGAAAAGAATTGGTATGTTTTCTTTACCCATTTTTAATCACAGGGGGTTTTTTGTTGTTGTTAAAGGGAAATGAAATTATCATGTTGGTCTCTATCAATTTATTCTTCCGAAATTTCTCTGGACAAAGCTTATTTCTTTGTACAAAGCTAAAAGGAAGAGGGGAACATATTTTGTTCGTGGTTTTTTATTATTTTTATTTTCAACATTTTTCCAACTCTGACTCATTGCTGTAAACCTGAAATTATTCAAAAACTTGCTTTTTGTACTTTGCTTTTCATTCTGATTTGCGACCAATGTCCATTTTCAAACTTTACTTAGAATAGAAACTGCAAGTTTTAACTGTCCCTAATTTAAAGTGAACCAGTTTGTAGTTTGATGTGCTTGGGCAGGGTGAGAAGCACCAAACTCTATCTCCAGCAACTTTAGGAATAAATGCATTGGTGTATTTTGTAGCTAAGCTGCACAAAATCATCCCTGAGTTGGGAAGTGCCTGTGATATAGAAAGAAAAAATGCAAGGTTTGCTTCTGATCTCTGGCTGGCTTCTGTGGGGTGAGGGTCAATATCTGTTAAACCATTTTCTGGTAGAGTAATGACAGGCGGTGTCTCAGAATTATTGAATACTTATATATTTTAATCCTATTTAAAAATATTTAATAAATTAAAAATGCACAGCTCATTAGCTGTGTAACTTACTGGGTATTTTTAAAACTTTTCTTTAGCAGTAACTCTGTGCCTTTTTATCATTAGAAGAAATTAGTAGTGGGATAACTGTAGTGATAAAATGATCATAAATATGCCATCTTAAATTGGGCGACCCTTAAATGTGGGTAAGGTGAAGTGTGAACTTCAGCTTTTTTCCTGTATTTTCCTCATTTCCAGATTTCTAGTATAGCACTTTTACTCGTATCTCCAGGCTGCTACTCCTCTTGTGTTGACTTCAGGAGCAGCTAAATTAAATAAATTTGAAGTACTCCTATCATTTTTAATGCTTCCTCCTACAGATATGTTTACCATACCATAGGTCAGTTCTGTTGTTCCTTTCTGGATTCTGCTATACTGTTTTTGAGATGAGTGAATAATAGCTAAAAGATAGTCAAGTACATTGAATGTCCTAGTTGAAGCGAGGGCCTACTATAAGTACATATACAGGTTTTCTATTATTTTTTCTGTCATTATTCTCTCCTAATTAGTCTAACATACTGGGGTTTCACTTCTTAAGCAGAGTTGCCATTGCGGGATTCAGAATAACATGTACTTCCCAAGTGGTTACAGCAGACAGATGCAAATGGGTAGTTTATTTTCTTTCTTTATTTGTCAGCAGTAAATGGATTGTCACAGTTAACTTTACATATGACTAATTTAAATATGTTGTGTTGTTACTTCTGTTTATATCTTCTTCTGGGATATTCATAATTATGTTCAAAATAGAAATCAAATGTAGGATCTTAGAGAATTCTTGCTATTAACCAACATCCGTGTTGCGAAATAATCTTTGGTTCTTCCTTCATCCAACTAGTTCTGTTACTGGCAAATCTTTACATCTAATTTGAGTTAGATTCTTGAAGTTTGTCACAGGATTTGCAAGTTAAAAATCCATCCATCAGATGTCCTTGTTTACTGTTGTATTGCTTTTAGAAGTTTCGTAGGGCAAGTAAAGTCCGTGGTCTTATACATACTTGTTATTCCACCTCATTTGTCTAGTAGAAAAATACATGGTTCACTATGTGTATCACCTTTGGTCATTCCCTCTTCTCCCTAAGCCTTCTGTCAGATGCATTGCATATTTCACTTACATCTTCTGCTGTGAATGAACTTCACAAGTGAAATCTTGGCCCTAATGAAGTCAAGGGGAATGTTGCCATTGACTTAAATGAGATCTGGATTTCATCCCAGGAAACCATTTGTCTTCATGTCTTTGGCTTTCCCTCATTTCTTATTCAGCCTTCAGTCACCCCTAATCACTCCTAATCTCCATCTGATTTTTCTTGTGACTGCTTACAGCCTCATTTCTCAATTTTAGTTCATTAATTTTTTTTTTTTTTTTTTTTTTTCCAAATAAGACAAGAAGTTCTTCCAGATCTGGAATCTTTTCATTAGATCTTTGAAAATTTGTGCTGTCTTAGTACAGTCTACAACATTAGCAAAATTGCTAATGTTGAAATCCAGAACCCTTTTATCTGTGCAAATACAAGCAAGAAAATATTTTTGGAGTTGAGGCAGAACTAATTGTGAACGCCCTGTTAACCAATGAGTTTCTAAGTATTTTTTTTAAAGGTTTGGTTTGTTGTTGGGGGGGGGGGGGGGTTTGTTTGTTTTTTTCTGTTAATAGAAGTGTAATGCCTTAATATTTTCTGCTATCTATATTCACCTAAAATCCAAAAGATACAGATAAAATCACTTGTTCTTTTCTTCTGGGATTTTTTGCTTTAAACTGCCTTCTTAATCCTTCATATCTCCTTTTCAGACACCCTATATTGCTTGTGGCATGTTCTTCTCTTTAAAATATACCATGTGTTCACTTAGTTCAAATTTTCAGATATTAATAACAATGGGTATCTTCCTCCTGTCCCACTCCCCTCTGATATTAGAGATACGTACTCATGCAGAGTAGTTTTCCTCTGCCATGTTCATGCTAGATCTTCACATCCAATTAATAATTTTTCTTGCCTTTTACTCTGGTCTTAAATTTGCAATACCTGAGTATTCTCTGATTTCTCCTGGGACATAAGAATATGCTGGGACCTGTCCTGTTTAACATCTTTATTGATGTCCTGGAGGATAGACCTCTTTCTCATCAGGTTTGCAGATGATGTCCAATTAGGGGGAACAGTCGATACGTGTAAGGGTAGGATAGCCATTGAGAGGAACCGTGTGGACTGAAGGACACCATCTTACGCCACCTCCTCTAGTGAGGAACTAGAGAAGACAAAATTTAGTGGCTTGCTTAATTATTCCAGTGCACTCCTATCCCCTGTCAGAGTCCACAGCAGTGCCTGCCAGGTGGGGCTGTTGCCCCTGCTTTCCATCACCAAGTCAGTGCAACTCCCAGCTCCACCACGGTAGGCTTGAAATCCTTAGTGATGCATAAGATGATAGATACGAGAAAAAATTACGTGTTGAAGGTAGGTTTTGTGCTTCATTGTTGCATTTGAGAGAAGAAAAGGTTGCTACTTCTCTTTTTCTTTCTCAACACGGCCCTTGGAGGGCCCAGGGTGGAAGGGTGTAATTTGAAAGTGGCAGGTTGACAAAGCACATCCAGAAACACCCCCAACTGAGGCGCAGTGCTTCTATAGGCATCACATTTCCAGTCTTCTTCCACCAGGATGTTTTAGCTTCACTCCCTCCTTAACAAAATGAGGTAACGCAGCCTCAGCTGCCTGACAGGGATATGTGACAAAAGGACCATCCTCCCTGCTAGAGATTTGCATATAGGCATTATTTTATCTAGAAATAATAGCACTTCTTCAGCTTTTCAGTATATGTGATAAATACATGGGGGAAGTGATTCCTGATGTTCAAGGAAAAATAATAATGGCTTCTGTGACAGTTGTAGCATTACTGAATTTGTATTTAATTACTCATCTAATACGCTTTCTTCCTTTCTCAATATTTGGATTAGTATCTCCCTAAGTGGCTGTACATTTTCACGTCAATAAACAGTTCACTTCTACTTATGAAAAATAATAAACTTTTTATAATAGCATGAAATTGTAAAGAGACAAAGTAATAGAATTAGATATATTGAAAATACTGTAGGATTTGAGGATTTGTCTCCATTTGCCTACCAAGGCATAAATATAAAAATTGTAGATCTGAAACAGTGGATTGGAAAGGAGAGCTTTTCTTTTTAAACTGCTGTAGAATATCCTACAGACCTAGAGCTGTACTGGCAGGATGAGATACAGCTCTTCGTGAGGGAATACCAGTCCAGATCTACTACTACCAAAAAAAAAAAAAAAAAGGACAAACCAAACAAAAAACAGGTACAGGTCAGTTACTACATCTGTAATGTAGTAATTATTATTTTAAAAAATAATATTTGGTGAAAAATATTTTTATGGAAAAGTCTATTGAAAATCGCAGCTTTAAAAACACTATGTCTGAGGGAAATAAAAGTTGTAAATAATACGTGTTTCAAGAGGTTAAACTAGGAAAATATTTTGTATATTGTGAGATGTTAACACAAATATCTTTAGAAAACCAAGATGCTTCAGATAAAACTAAAGATTAAAAATGTTCTTCAGATACTGAAATATAGAAATACACAGAACTACTTAGTTTGAACACAGTATGCTTTGTGGTTTAGTAGCTTACCTTGTTGACCTGGACACAAAAATTTTCAGACTTCCACAGTTTGAAAAATTCTGTAGCTGTGGATCTTTTTAATATCTTCTCCCAGAATATACACGGAACAGTTTGTGTAGCTGAATCAAAATTGCACTTGGAGTTCAGGATGCCTACAGCATGAAAGAATTGAGGCCAGTCAGGATAATAAGTAAAAATGTACATAAAAATTGCAGGTGTCTAATGTAAAAAGTTACACTGGTACACTGGAAATGTGGAGTTCTATAAAAGATATTGTGTAACACAAATATAACAAGTTCTGTTTTGTTCTTTCATATGCTGAAGCATAGCTGATCTAATGGAAGTAAATGTGGTGGAGAAATAGTACAGTTTGAAGAACCAATTGTTTTTGGAGATGTGATGTTTGTGGGCTTAAGGTTGTCTATAGAACTATGAGGAAGAATGGGTCAAACTCTACATGATTTGGTTTGGGAAACAGTTAAAGTTGTTTAGAAGTTACCTATTTTTTTTTTTTAACTTTTAAAAATCTTTATTACTTTAACAGGCAAGAAAAATCTTAAAAGAAATAATCAACATAGGTCGTCATATCACATATGGCTTAGAAATTATTCAGTTCCGAAGATTCCCTTGGGAAAACTTTCTTCAACTGAGTTCCAGAAAATTCGTCATCTTTATATACTTCTACATGAAGTCATTAGGAAAGCTAGTGAGTCAATAGTATCAAAATTAAAGTCTCATAGAAAATAAGCCTGGGAGGGACTTCAAGACGTGATCTAATTTATTGCCCTCTACGCCATTCAAAACCAAAAAAAGAAACTCCCTGGTGTTACTAGGTGCCTAAGTCACCATAGCAATACAAAATACTTTCAGCTGCAACCCAGGAAAAAAAAAAATCACCCTTTCATGACTTGAGACTGATTATTGCAACCCCTATGTGGAATAAAAATGCGCTGAAAGATCTTAAAAAAAAAAAAAAAAAAAAAATCATATGACATGCTGCAGACCATATACTTGGCTACAAAGCTCACAGTAAGCACATTGACCAAGGCAGCTTTTCTCTGTCAACATCTACCACGTCTTCAATACTAAGGCAAGAGCGAAGTCTTTTCAGTGCCAGTCATTACATTGACTTAACTGTCTGAGAGACTACATCTCTCTCAATCACAATGTCCCACCGCACTTCCCCTTAAATGATTTTATCAGAACATTAAAGATTTTGGGTGGATATGGGCAACAACGGTTAGAGGACCTAGATCTAAACTGTGGAATTTGTTCCACTGGAGGGGTCATGGCACTTTTCAGGCAGCTTTCAGAACTAAACACCAAACCACTTCATTTTTTTTTCTCTTTCACATATAGAAATAAGAAATCAACTAATTCTGTGTTTTTTCTTCCATAGAATTGGATGAAAGAAACATGGGGAAACTTAAATTCTTAAATCTTTGTTTTTGAAGAAGGGAAGAGCTCAGGGCTTCTGTAGTAACTCAGTGCTGGTGGTTATAAAAGGCGTTGTCTGCCGTCGTATTTTTTCCAAAGAAAAGTTGTATTTTCTATTCAAAGCCTGGAATGAGCGCTATTTCTGCTAGCCAATTCCAAACCTTGTTTATTGTAATTATTTATATTTTGTTGTCCTGCATTCTCACTGCTGTTTTGCTGGATTTGGTATCCCCTTACATTAAAGCTGATGTGACATTAAACCTCTGTAGAAAACATGCTATCCATAATTGAGAATATTGTATCAAGTATCCTTTCTGCTTGTTGACACCAGCTCAACTCCATTTAATTAAGAAATCATGTACTTGGTTATAGGATCTGGTTGTTTTCTTGTCAGCAACAGCATACATTCTAATGTTTAAAAGTTGAATGTAACACTTGTTTTGTTGCTGTTGCCTAGATTTTAGCAGGATTTTAGTAGCTGTTACACTAAACAAGTTTTCCCAAGGCAGAATCAAGCTGATCTTGTGCGAAACTCAAGAGACAAGTTCACCTTGTATCAAACAAGTTATTGTAGGCTTTGGGAATTTGGCTTCATCTCTAAATATTTGGAAGTTGCTTTATACATTCCTGCCTAGTATATATTTATCCCTCAGCTGCCTGCCCTGTTATCTTTCTTTTTCCTTTGAAGCTTCAAAGCTCTTCTCCAGCAGCCTACAAACTGTCTTCATGAGGCCTCTGTAAGTGTCCAGCAACTGTTACCTGTCTCCTGGCACTTGGCAGTCGTTCCAGTTAAATGTTATAAATGATGGTGTTTTTAAGGATATAGTATACATCTGAGAACATGAGAGTACGTAGTTGCAGTTTGCCAGTTGCAGGAGTGAGAGAAAAATTTCCATGTAAAGCATGTGGAAGAATGAATGTTTGAGGCAGCCACAGAGACAGAGGAACTTCACGTTCTGTGATCTGTGAACAAGGAAGAAGTAATGTGTTCAGATGAGCAGGTAGCTCTACAAGTTGTTAGAATCCTTCTTTTATATTACAAAGGTCTCTCACAGAGAATTTCATTTTGAAAATGCTGGAGTACAAGGAATATTTTCTTTTTTAACTGTAGATCTGCCAACTGTAAAGAAGGTGATCCATGGAAATGAGCACGTTTGTTTATTTGTATATTTACCAAAAAGTTATTTGAAATAATTTAGCGTTGCCTTATTTTATTTTTCCTGCTGCTGCAGGCATCTCCTCACTTGTTAAACTGCATTGTTAGTCCTGAACTCAGGTAGAGGTCTAGTTCAGTAGGAGACAGCCATTTTGATAAGGATATTTGGACATGGTGTACTAATAATACCTGCAAAGAGATGACTTCATCATCCCTTTATTCTACCAAAGAGTTAGCAGTGACTGAACTCACTTCTCACAGATGTGCATCTAACCCATTCATAAAGGTCTCCAAGGATGGGGACTCCAAGGCTCCCCAGGCAACCTGATCCACTGGTCTGATTTTAATTCCAGCATCTGACTGTTGCTCTTACTCTAACCTAAGACATCCTTATTTCAGCCTTTCTTCATATAACAGTTTTTTCTAAACCTCTGGCTGGATTTTCTCAAGTAGTCACATATTCAAAATCTCATAATCTTCACCAATATCCTTACATTACCTCCTATTTTGTTGATATCTGTCAAGTTAATAACCATGATCTCTATCTTCCATGTCATTGATATAAAAATACTGACTAGTTCTGAACCCAGGATTGGTCCATCAAGGAACCGTACTAATATTTGTTAAGATTCCAATTAGGTAGTAGATAAGTAAGTTTTGATCAGAGGTCAGAAATCACTAAGCTATGACCTGTTGTTAGGATTTGAGTAGCATGGTTATTAATAAAAAGACATGGCATAAATATTTCTTCAGAATTTATGCTTAAATGCTCAGCACTTCAAATGGAAATTTGTTCTTAGTACACAGCTCCCATTGTATAACAAAATGGTAGTGTAGAATTTTGCAGATAAAGATTTAAATATGTTTGTCTCTTGAAACACACATTTTCTTATTAGTTACATACAAATACCAATCTCAATATTTTGCGTTCTATGTACAATGAATATCTTGAGATATACTATACTGAAAGTCTTCAAGATAAGAATGTATTGAGCAATTTAAAAGATGGGTGCTCAAATCTTGTTTTGCTTGCAGAATTTTTTTTTTAAAGTTTTTAGTTTTCACATATATTTTGTGTAGTTTCTTCCTCCTCAGAACGTACATAAAAAAACTAGAAATGTAAAATCTTTTACATGTCTTACCAACATACCTCAACTTTGCCTTTCAACCTTTGATTTTGAAAAACATACTCTGGAGTCGAGAAATATTAGTTTCAAGAGTCTATGTGTTTTTCCTTGTGCTGACACTTCCAGAAAGAGGTATTTGTACGGCAGTGTTTTCTATGAGCTGTACTCTTAAGCTGCTGGCAAAAAAGCCTATGAAATTTATTTTTGTGTGGACAACTGAACTGCTTGATTTTGATCTTGATTTACTGTTGATCCTGAAGAAAGTATAGTTGACAAAAATGAAAGTTTTCTATCGTTATTAGTCTTCTAAGCTATTAATTCTTTCACAGATTAGTCATCAAAATAATCTTTGAACCGTTGTTGCAAAAAAGAGGTCCTCAATACTAAAAAATTACAGCGCAAGAGGAAAAAGTATCTTAACGTGTAGTGCATTTTTAATGGCTATTTCTTGTTATCCTCCCTGTTTGTACAGTGGCTGCACTCCAACCACAGAAATGTAATAAAAACAACCTGTGCACCACCCTTAAAGGAACTGAACTCATTTGGTAAAAAAGTAAAAGTTCTGTAGTCAGAATGTTATAAACATGGAAAGGAAAGCATAGCAATAAATCATAGTATGGTTTGGGTTGTAAGGGACACTTAAAAGTCATCTAGTCCAGCCCCTCTGCCACAGACGGGGATATCCTTCATTAGATCAGGTTGCCGAAAGCCTCATCCAACGTGACTTCAAACACTTCCAGGGATGGGGCATCCACAACTTCTCTGGACAACCTATTCCATTGTCTCACCACCCTCACTGGAAAAGGTTTCTTCCTTATGTCCAATCTAAACGTACCCTCCTCAAGTTTAAAAATGTTGCCCCTTGTTCTATCACTACAGACCTGGGTAAAAAGTCTCCACCTTTCTCACAAGCCTCCTTTAAGTACTGAAAGGCCACAAGAAGGTCTCCCCGGAGCCCTCTTTTCTCCAGGCTGAACAATCACAACTCTCTCGCCCTTTCATCACAGGGGATGTGCTCCAGCCCTCTGATCATTTTTGTGGCCCTTCTCTGGACCTGCTCTAATGGGTCCATGTTTGTCTTGTACTGGGGGCCCCAGAGCTGGAGGCAATACTCCAGGTAGGATCTCATGAGGGCAGAGCAGAGGGGGAGAATCACCTCCCTCAACCTGCGGACCATGGTTCAGTTTATGCAGCCCAGGGTACAACAGGCTTTCTGGGTGGCAAGTGCACATTGCTGCCTCACATCCAGGTTTTCATCCAGCAGTATCCCCAGGTCCTTTTCTGCAGTCCTGCTCTCAGTCCCTTCATCTCCCAGTCTATATTGATGTTGGGGATTGCCCCGACTCAGATTCAGGACCTCATGCTTGGCCTTACTGAATTTCATGAGGTTGACACGGGCCCACCGCTCAAGCCTGTCCAGATCTCCCTGAAT
>NC_088245.1:28525489-28542989 GCF_036013445.1 Caloenas nicobarica | reverse complement strand
AAATATAGAATATATATATAGCTCAATGCAATTATAGCAGTTGTGTCGGTACACTAGGAAATGTTTTCCTTTAATACCTCTCTACAAAGCAGAAAAATAATGACATAGCCTAACTATGGTACTTACTTATTAAGAAGCTGAATGACGCTGTTGTTACAGCAAATGGAAGCCATGTCTAAGAACGTAGATTTTTAATCCTAATAGATGTATCCATTTGTAGGTGCATTCGTGCCACTAAAATACACCTTCTTGCTTGTATTTTTTTCTTTTTAAAAAAGAGCGTATATTATATATATTTCAGAGACCAAATGTTACATTACAACCCTGCATTTGCAGTCAGCCACTAACAAGTCCATGGGAAGGAAGGGAAAACTTCAGTCAGTCTGACTGTGTTTGACCAGCCTGGTGAGAATCCCTGTGCAATATGCAGACAGAGAATACGGCATTACGGACCTGTTGCTTAAACCCTGTCAGTGTTCAGTTGCATCTCCAGCCCTGTCAATACAGTCTTGAGGAAAGATCTGCAAGTCTTTCTCTCACTGTAGGGAAGTAAAATTCTCTGTCACGGTTGTTTGTTTTGTATTCTCCTAACAATTTATTGAATGGAGGAGCATTATTTTTACTGAATTCTGGGCCTTACTTAGCAGCAAACTGGACAGCAGAGCCCAGACCTGAGATTTGTTACAGATGTATAATGTTTACAGGTCAGAAAAGTCAAGGGGAATCAGTGGAAAATTGATCACGTGTCCCATTAAAAGTATCAATGATACGCGGGACTTACCTGAGCTCCTAAATCCTTCCACAATTAAAGAAAAAGACCCTAAAATCAACAGCTATCCTCCTTGAAACTTTACTTATAATTAATTATGCATAAATAACAAGAATATTGTGAGATTATATGAATGTCAAGCTATTTCAGTTACTTTCTCTCTACACAACTACGCATATGAGGAATGTTATCTAGGTGTCCCCTAGCAGACTGTCGAAAGTAATTTATAACATATTTCTTAAAAGATACATTTCAACTTTAATTACCTGTCTGAGAAATTATGGAATAAAAAATGATTGTGTCAATTTAAATCTCTGAGAATCAAGACAAGCTAAAATTCATCCATTGAAACTAAAGAAAACCAAGAAAAATTAACAGGCTCTAGTTATAGAAAGGGCTGTATGTGGTAGTAGGATGTTGCCTAAAACCTTTCTACTATTTCTTCTTCTAAGCAGTGTAAAGTCCGGGCCAGCAAATAACAAGGCGGACAATCTGATTAGTGCTACTATAAATTAAAATATTATATTGCAAGTTTTATCATTTCTACTGGAAGCAATTGAAGACTGAGTAAATCAGAGGTAAAAAATCAGAAAGAGTGAGAAATTAATATTGGGCAGGGAAGTATGGGGGAGGAAAAGCTGCTAGTCTAAAAAAAAAAATCTTTATTCTAAACTTTGAAGAATTATAATGAGAAATTTTGTCCATCGTGTAGTCAAGCAGTAATAATAGGGGATGCATTTATTGTTACAGTCCAATTTAACACCCTATGCCTGAAACATCAGTAAAATTTGTGGAAACTGTTCGTGCAGATCAAAAGAACAGTGTGGCTCTAAATAATTTCAGTGAATACTCTCTATTTAGGTAAGATTTTTAAAGACTCCTGGAGGTAGACAACCTTGTAGTATGCAGCCAAATAAACTAAAATGCCAACTAATACATAAAAGTGAAGTTTGCCTCTCATAGCATAGCCATAGTCTGTGGCAAACTGAAAGAAAGTACCTTGGATCAGAATGCAGAAATCAAAAGGTAATAAAATTTTAGTGAGAAAATAGAGACAAAATACTACTGAAGGTTAAAAACATTTTTTAGTTCTTGTATCAAACGGTAATATTCTCATTAGATTTTCTCCATCTGTGTCAAATCAAAGCTGAAGCAAAAATAAAAGTAAAAATTTCTTTTTTTTTAATACCACTTGATCGGGTGGTCAACACAACTTTCAGCAGGTTCTTACAGCTTCCAAACTGTCTGAGGTCTGGAACACCTATTAGAGGCAACTGAGCATGGGTGATATTTACCAAAGCCTACAGCACTGATGTATTGTTCACATTTCTAGAGCAAATCTCTGACAAAATTAAAGCTATGCTGTGATGTTTTGTATGTTTTTAAATTTTATCTCATTTTGCCCGTAGTCCCTATCAAACTAAGATTATATACTTTTTAATGCATTGAGCATTAATGAGTGTGCCTATATATAGATACATATATAAGTAGCTTTATAATAACTTGTTTTGTGTGGATCTGAATCAAAACAAGATCAAGCAACACTGCCTAGATTTATGGTTCATTTTGTATTTCAGTAGCATCTTTCCTGTCTTTAAAAAGGTCTTGTACTGGGAAAGGAAAAATAGATTCCTTTTGTCATATTTCTTCCCTCCTGTAAAATGAATAGTTAGATCCAGCATAGAGGGGAAAGCTGTACTTCACGTAACAGACAGATCTATGGACTTTAATTCAGGATTGTTTTTTGTTTATTACACACGAATATAGGGCAGGCGCTGAAATTAAATATTTATGTCATATATTCATTTTTATCCTACTTTTATTTTCTGAGGTTAGTAATAACCCAAGTGTTTTGGTGAAGGAAGGGTATTTTTTTGCAGTATCATCACTAACCCTGAGCCCACAATTCATAACCTACGGATAAACTTCTATATCCAGCAGAAACACATGGTAGTTAATGAGATTCAATGGATGCTGGAGTCCATCTGTGGGTATTTATGGGCACTAAATGCAGGACTTCCCTCAGCCCAAGCCAGAGTCCTGGGGGAGTGGTAGAGTTATACCTTCCATTTGGTTTCATGGCGTCATTCCTGTATGGATTTTCTTCTCCCAGAAAACTGCTTTCATTATATTTCTGCCTTCCTGTTTATTTAAATATGTGTCCAGATGGAAAAACAAAACCAAACCAAACCAGAACAAAAAACCCACCATGTTTCATATATGAAGTAAAAAGCATCTCTTGAAATTTCGTAAGATTCTTATGTCAAGACTTGTTCTATTTTTCCCATGTTCATGCTATTTAAGAAGCCATTCCAGGTTCCACCGTAAGGTATTTCTTATGCTTGACAGGCCAGTTCATGTAATTTCATTTGTTGAGAAGTGAATACATCTTAGTCAAAATCTGTAGTAAACCTTTCAGAATGTATCTCAACTTTTGTCTTCTTTAAGAAATATTTTAATAGCATTATTTGATTAGTGGAATGTGTAACACAGACATCCCACCATGTGTTGATTTCTAGTAATTACCGTACAACAGTATGCCTAAATGCAGTGTTAATTCAGAATGGACATGAACTGTCATATCTCTCCTCCCCCTTTCAGGAGGTGGGATACTTGTTAAGTTAATCAGATGGGAAGAGACAGCAGATTGAATAATTTCAAATAGTAGAAGAAAGCTATAAAGTCCAGTGGAGAAGGAAAGCCAGATCTCTGAGACCAAGTAGCGACAACAGGACGGAGGAATCACAAGTGGCATTTGGAGATAAGTAAAGTCAGTAGGACCAATTAATTAAGACAATGAACTGGAAGAAATTTCATTACCTGAGAACATAAAAAGAAAAAATAAATCTAATCGCATTGTGAGCTTTCATTCTACTCCTTCTTCAGATGATATTATCGTATTTATGAAAGTGTTTCAGGAAAGAAGTGCTGGAATCCCTAAATAAAAAAGCTTTCTACCTTTTCATTATGCCTATTTTCTTCAGGTGTCAGTCAAGTTCTTGAGAATTACAGTATATTCCAAAAACTAGAGAGAGCATAAGGTGACCTAAAATACTGAAGTAACCAGTATCTCTTAAAACTTTTTGGGTATTATCAAGGATTTAGGGGGTGGCAGGTTTTCAAACTGCCCATGACCTTTCACACAAACACTAACTTAGTTCAGGCATAGATGGGCGCTAGAGCTCATTTTACTCCATGACCACACAACAAAAGTTAGAATACAAAATTGAGACATTGAGAACGTGTTACATGTTCACAGGGATACTGGCTAAATGTGAGCAATAACCTTCTCCTTTCTTATGCAACGGAGTTTTTGAAACAGTGTTTAACTTGTTATTTAGTGAGTTTGATTTCATGATGTTTATCATCACGAACAAAAGCTAAAGCTTTACAAGTACATAGGTACTATGAAAAATTAAAATTATGTATCCTGTTTTTTTCCAAACTGCTGAATGTTCTGATTTGTGTGCTGTGACTCTGCGTATTCAGTTCTGTATTATTTTTTTATGCTTCCCACTCTGTACTTGTAAATTCATACATAAAGATGAATCTTCAGCACTTTGTCAAATGAAATTATCCACCAACAAAAGCAATAACAGGATCTTCAACACAGCATAAACAAGCATGCAGAACCACATATTTCTTCTAAAATACCCATTACGGAACACAGTTGCCCACTTAAGCTTGAGGAGCGGAATTCCTTTCCTCAGCTACTCCAGCTGACGCTCAGATCTGCCTCTGAAAAGCCTTTCTCTGCCATTACGGAAACAAATTCAGCTTGAGAAGGCATAAAGTAGAGCTGAGATGGCAATTTTACTTCATATGCAAAAAAAAGAGCTATTTCAAAAGCCCACCTTTGTCAAATACTTTCTGAATGTGAGTGGCTTGCCTTTTCCCTCAGCAACCCAATGGTTTATCTCAAATTATCTTGATGCTTCTCCTCCCTGGCTGTTCCGGAGCTACCCAGTCAGCTCAGCCTTCTGCTGACTGCTGAGAGTAAGGGCCATTTGCCAAGTCATGGACCTGTACCCCACCAGGCTGAGGGAGGCGTGAGCAACATTCAGACTACTTACTTCAAAAGTGCTTATTTTAACAGGTAGTAAAATACATGCTGGGATGCCTACTGGGCAGGCTGGTGGCAGGGGCTGGGGTAAGGGGAGAGAGGAGAAGGTTGTGATTCCGAACTTGCCTGTCGTGCCCGGCAAGGTTATGAGATGGGGTGAAAGTTAGTTCGATTTAGGCAAACTGCTGGTTCACTTTATAAACAAACGCATAAATGAGGCAAATTCTTCTCTCTTACAAGTTTTGTTATGAAAGGTTCACACATCTTTGTGTGAAATAAAAGTATGACGCTAATCAACACCTCCTAGTCATTAGCATACACATTCCATGTATAACTTCTTTGCCTTCATGCAGTGAGATCGTAACAGCTCTTTTCCCTTCCATTCAATCAGAAATTCTATCGCTAATATATTTTCTGTTTGAAAAATGCAATAAAATACATCGGATTTTTTGTTGATCCAATTGTATCCAGCTAATCGGCCCAAATTGTAGCAAAATAGGTACAGAGTGTCAGAAAAAGCAAAATTAAGCACAATGGAGTGAGTGGGTAAGCGCTGTATATTATTTTTCACCTGCAAACACTGTCTTTTTCAGTCTTTGCATGCAACGTAATTGGGACAGTATCTTTCTATACAGGAAAAAGCTTGTGAGAATTAGGAAAACCATGATCTAGATCCTCAAGTTGGAGTGAATCAGTATTGTGTAATTATGAAGATTGAAGATATATTCACATATGTGTGAGAAATCTAAACCAGAAGAGAAACATAATGAAGTAGTGATAAGGCAGAGATATTTATTCTAGTTGTAGTTGCTTTTCTTTGGATTACACAGCTGTGTTTTATTTATTTATTGTATTGGAATTTCACTTTTTGACTGTGTTTTTTATAACTATCTGATGGCCGTCACATTTTTAAGTTTTCAGTTGCTTAACAATCATTTCTTTCATTAAACTTTGCTTAGAAAATAAAGTTAGAGGTGAAAAGAAAGATTATTTGGAAAGTGATTCACAATGTTTCTTCATTAAACGTGCAAGATGTAGAGAGTGACACCTTACAGTCAGACATTTTCAAGTCTGGACCCAATTAGCTGCCCAGGTAGGCTGAAAACGGAGCTGGATGCCAATGCAGGTGGCCCCATCCTGAAGGCTGGGCACTTGCGCTCACAGCCGAGCTGCTGTTTCCTTTGGTATCGTAAGACATACAACTGCACTGATAAGAAGAGAGCATCACATTTGAAAATAATACGGTGTATCTGTTTGGCATTTGGGACTACAGGATTATGTGGTTTGGCTTTTTGTTGCTGTTGCTCAGCTGAGTTACCAACTCAGAGAAACAAGGGTAAATGGGGTGTCACATACATACAAGAAACTTAATGAGATGCCAAAACCCTAAGTCTGAGCACCAAAAGTTGTGGCTATAAAATGTGTGTGCAAAACATGGGTTCATGCTGATGGCAGAAACCAGAATATACAGCTGCTCGCTAGTGAGTTAGAGAACACTTTTCTGGGTAACCACTGGAACCACATTGTGTTTTTCACTTTTCTAAACTGATCTTGTTTCACCTCAGCTGGAAGAAACTCTGTTTAGAATCAACAAGATGGTCCATAAACACAGTGAAAAGAGGGAAGAGTGAATGCTACATGCTTTTGAGTGCATTTTAAAGGGTACCATGTAGAATTTATGTACTGAAAATAGGATGTTAACTAGCCAAGCAGAAAGCGCATGATGTCTGATCATATAGTCATCAGAGTTTCATTTTTCTTTACTGAAGTGCTTGTAGTCTATCTGTCTGATCATCACCTGAGACCAGCTAATGCAAAAATTAGTCTTTCACATGTCCTAACTGCTTCTAGGCTCTCCTAGGCTACTTCTAGTGTTGAATAACAGACATAAATTCAGTCTACTAAACTATTTCTCAGTAGAGGGTTTAAAAGTTGCTGGTGGCTGACAAATACTAGAATGTTTTCCAATCAGATAGCATATAAATCCCTTTTTCTTCTCTATTAATAAGTCAAGGACAAAAAGATATTTTGTCCTAATGTGGTGACGAGTCAACAGGAAGCTATAAATGTGGGGAAAAGCCTGTTGGGATAGCACTGCTTGCACTTTGGTTTTCATTCCATTTGACTTGCTCTCCCTGAACACTCTTAATGTAGAGGTAGGAAAATGCTTTATCGGCTGGTAAATGAAAACTAAGATGCAATTCTCCTCCTAAACCACTAGCCCTCCAAAAAGAGAGGAAAAATGAAAGAAATAGGGTATGTTGCCTCAGTAAAAGGCTCCTTATCTGTTATTACGATCAAACTCTTTGGAAGTGGTGTGGTTTAATCTCAGTTGCCAATTGACCTGTGCCGCAGCCTGTGGCTCTGCCCGGCCAGGATGCCACTCCGTAGGAATTTTACATGGCAGTGCCTGTGCGGGAGCAATGTGCTGCAAAACAGGGAGCCTGCCCAAGACAGGCAGCCCTGTACCCACAGCAGCACAAATCCTGGTGAGATGGCTGCCTGGGAGGTCTCTGGCTGAAAATCAGCTGAAGTACATGTTTAAATACACCAGCCATTGGTCTTGATTGGGCACCCTACTGCCACAACAAGATTGCTGTTTAGCTAAGGCTTCCCTACTCTGTAGTACAACAGCAGAAATGACTGTGCAATGGTCTTACTGTACACATGAAGGCAGTACCTTTGGCTACATAATCTTCGGGCAAATGGCCCCTTGTGACCTGCAGAGTTGTAATTTCAATCACTGACCAAATGTTTGGTCACACTGAAGATTAAAGAATGTGGAGAAGGGTCCAGACAGCCTAGAAGAGGAGTGACACATCCTTTCTTTTTTGATGCCTGAGGAGAGAGTCCTCTGAACCATGTTTTTGGCAGAAGATTCTACAGCTCTGAAGACAAAGCTTCTTCTATTTAGGTAGAATACTATTTACTTTTTAATTAAGAACCAGGAATTTCAGTTTTTAGTAGTTCTAGGGACCTACCATTCAGTGTTTGGAAAGAAAAAAAAATATATTAAAGCTTTCTGCTCCTAATCTATAAAAAATGTGTAACTGTCACAAGTAAGTTGTTTTAAGGACATGGAAACATGCTGAGCAAATACATCAAATTTTGGATTAGATTAGGATCTATTTCCGTGCAAAGAAAATATAAATTTGAAACTCCTTGAGTTTAAAGCAGAGAAAAAGACCTTCTGCAGAAGACTGTAAAGGCTTACAATAGTTAGATGTAACAAAACTCAGTACCTGAAACATTTGCAAAGAGAAGTGATCTCATCAAGGTCATCAGAAAGATCAGGGACAGAACCAGCAATATCATCCCAGACTCTGGATTGGGAATCAAGGGCTGTAGTCACTACTTGTAGTGGCTAGATCTCTTTATACACAATATGACTTATAGCCAGAAATGCAAATTTATCAAAATCTTTTCCACTCAATTGTATTCTCCTCTCTAAATCAGGAACTAGAAGCTATTGCCATGCACTGAACAGCATCGGTATTAATTGGTCCCATTTCATATTCTTTTTGTCTGACCAATGCAGCTTGACAGTCTCTAATGGGATTTTCAGATGCACACCATGGATTCTTAAGTGATCACTTTTTCTCCCCAAACATATGAATTCTTTCTTATTCAGATCTACTTGCACACCCTTCTGGTACCTAATTTCCAAGCAAACAATGAAATGCTAATGCTTTTTAATCTGTTTTTTTCCCTGCCACTAATTGCAGAAACATCTAAATATATATTAATTAACCTAATTAATGCTTTTCTTTTCATTCACCTTTTAAAACTTATTTTATAAAATAAGCATTTTGTATTTAATGATATTAGTAAAATTTTACAAATTTAAAGACAAATTAAATATATTCTGTCCACACCGGAGGTCATACTTAGTTCCTGTAGCCTGAGCGTATTACAGATAGATGAGCCTAATTATCAGGGATCCAGCAAGGACAAAAGATGTAGCCTGCTTGGTGAAAAGGCAATGTTGAAACAATTTCTTGAATATCCCTTATCCTTTGGGCTGACATTGTATTTCTAGGATTACATATCTATGTCCATGCTGGATATTCTCCATTAAGTGGAGGCTGCCATTGCTGCAAAGTACAGACATGTTTAAAAAGTACAGATTAAAAGCCTGCTATGAGTACCAACTACAGTTCTAAAAGGTGTAGAAAATAATCTGGACTAATCAATATTCTCATGAAGGTTTTCATATTCATAAAAGTCCCAATTATTGTAATGCATGAAAACAGAAATACCATTTACTGAATAAAACACCCTTTCGTGCCTGAAAAAGGAGCAATGGGGTAGGCCTTTTTTTGATTGTTGACTCAATACTACAGGATGTTTACAATTAAATCTATATTAATATGTAATGTTTGTGCAGTACTCCATTTTCTACTATATTATTTTTTAAAAAATGGATAACATTATTATTTTGGAAAGAGCTGAATTACACATTACAAAGCCTGCCTGCTTAGTTCTTCTGTGTTTATGTCACATTTTCTGTCTAATTTTTTGGCATATCCTAAAGCCAAATTTGATCATGAAATTGGCTAAACTTAAGACCACACAGGTTTTAAAAAAGATTTGTTAGGAATATTATAAAAATGTTTAGGTATTCTTTTGGAAGTCTCCATTTAATTTGCTCTATATTTTAAACCACTTAATTCCATTTTATCATTACTTTTACTCTGTGTATTATTTACTAAACATTGAGCAAAGCAATGGATCTAAATGACAGTGCCCTTACTCAGATTTGTAGCCTACACCTGCAGTGATACAAGTTCAGATATCCTCTTGTAGGTATTGTCTTCAAAGCTGTTATACCTATTGCATGAAAACACTCTGGCAGCCTTCGCTGATGCACTATCTCAATCTTAATTCTCTTCCCTAGCCTATGGATCTTGTTTCTCTAACCTTTCTGAATAACTAAGATCATTGTCTTGCTGTGGCACTCTGCTTGCCCTTAGCTGCACCTTCTCCATTTCTGTAATATCCTGTTTTATAATAGGGTGACCCGCACTGTGTCATTTTCTTAATACGGACTCATTAGTCTCTTGGACTGTGCTGGGATAATTTCCTCAAATTTCTATTGAATAATCATATCTGTACTTTTCCAACATATTGTTTGCTTTTGCCTCTTTTTTGGCTACACAAATTAGCTCACATTTTTTTCCCAGCAATGTAAAAGCCCTTATTTTCTGGAGTATTGTAGTTTGGTTTAAATCAGAAGCATGTGAAGGCCATCAGGATGATCTTACTAGTCTCTTTCTTTCTCTCACTAGAAGCCAAACATCCCTTCCTCTGTCTCCTGTCCACTCCCAAACTGCCTCTTCGTTCATCCATTCTCCCGACTCCCTGGAAGTCCATTTTGCATTGCAACTAAGGAGTCCACGGTGAGTATTGACAGCCAAGGATTGCCTTACTTAGAAGCTACATGAATATGAACCCATTGATGAGGATGAGAGGTGCAGAAAGGTGTGAGATTGATGGTGGGATGAGAGGAACACTTTGTGAGGAAACAGAGGGGTAGCTGATGAAGATGAGAATGCCGGGAGAGAAAGTGCATCAGGGATGGGGTTTATGGCATTTAAATTCTCCCTAGAGAAGGTAGAAGGCAAGGACAGAAAAGGAAGGATGCGGAAGTCACTTGGTCACTTTTAACATCCAGGTGGGCAAAAAATGCCTCACAAATCTAGACCAGTTTTCTTAAAGTATCACCAACCGAACACATGCTCATCTTCACAGTGCTTGCATTTTGAACTTTACACTTGCTCATCAAGACAGTCACCAAGTCACCAAACAGTTACTCGAATCAGGATTTTACATATGACTACTTAAAACAGCTAAAATGGAAACAAAACCAAAATCAAAAACCAAACCAAACCACCACCACCACCAAAATGAAACAAAACAACAAACAAAGAAACAAAAGTCTCAAACAACACACCAAGCAATCTCTCACATGGCAGTCTTTTGCAATTATATTTGAGTCCCACAAGGCAACACAATCCACATATATCACAATTTATTTTTCCAGATCAGATTATCCGTAGGTAATTGTGATGCTGAGATCAAAGCAAGACTGGTAAACTACTAGTTGCAACAGGTTTTTACATACAAGCTCCGAAACCAGGATTTGAGTACCAATGCAAACAGCTCAGAAGGTGTAAAATGTCTGATAAAAACTGAGTGATGCCTTTCGATATCAGAAATTCTGTATGTTGCATGTATTTTTATAAGTCCTGTATTTAAGAATTCAGACCAGCACAGAAAAATAAATCCATGAACTTTATATTTCTGCTGTTCTGGGGAGAACAAGATTACTTCTGCTACAAAGACCAGCACTTACATTTCTTCTGTGAGTAGATTCCAAACTGAATTTCAAGGTGGAAATCGGTCACATTTTCCTTAATAAAAACCAAATAAAAATACCAAAGAGATTTTAATTTCACACACTCTGTTTTAATTAGACAAAAGTTAGAGCACGGGAACTTACAAAAACTCAGATCTGCAACGGGAGGAGGATGAAAATAAATAATTTAAGCTAATATTTACTCCTTGCTCACCATATCCTCTTGCAGGTTGGGGTGGGAGAAGGCAGACCAGGCTTTTCCGCATGTCCACCAACCTGTAATGCTGGTGGCATTAAGGTTCTGCATCAGCCATCCCAACCTAGAAAGGCAGAGAGGCTGGACAGCGCAATTGCAACAATTATTAAGTCTTCAGCAGGCTTGAGAGCTGGACTATCTTTCCGCATCGAAGACTCCGTTGTGCTCTGAGAGGTATATCTGGAGTTAGATTTGGAGCCCTGCTTCCATCTTTTAAAGAAAATAAAAAATACAACATTTTTCAGTGCTGATCTTTAAGAGGTTTGTGGCACAAAACTTCTGTTATATCTTTTTTACTTGCTAGTTTCAGCATTTTTCATGCTTCATGTTCTCATTTTGTTACATGTTCCTCAAGGTGCATATTGTCAGCATCAAAATATTATCATATAACTGACAACTGATAGAATATGGGTAGTGCCAAGCAGATTATTCTGTGTAGCTTTTTTGGTAGCAAACACAAGGGAATATCAGCATGAGAGAGGATGGATCGGAAATATCAATTTGTAATTACAAACGATATTTAATTAAAAAATTATAACAGATTAACTATACTATTACTTTCTGTAATTTCCAGAATCACAACAAAAATATATTAGTGCATTATGCTATCTTATCTTCATATGTAGTGATTTGTTTAACAGCACTTTGCATAAATTAAGGGAAAGCAGGAGAATCTCTACAAGCGTGAGGGAATTCACAAGGCAAAGTGATAAGGAATCACTTCATTTCCAACTCCACGATGCTATCCATAAAGAAAATGAGGCCCATGTTCTTTACCTCTACTAATATAGGAATATGGTCACAGAGTGGTTGCAGGATGTGCCTTCAAGCAAGCGAGCTTGTGAATTAAATCCAAAATTCGTATCCATGTTCAGTAATAACAATAGGTGTTGGAATATTTTTTACAGAAAGCCTACTTCTCACCTTTTTTAAACCTTTTTTCTGTTAAGAACTCATAGATTCACAGTCAAAACCTGAGAGTTTTGAATAGAAAGCTAGATGAACTTCTACTATGTCACTACAAAGCAATTTTATTATGAGAAAAGAAAGAGCACCTGATACAGATTAAGGCTCTACAACTGAGATATGTCAAACAACAAGGGTAGAGCCTACTAGGAGGATGACAAAGTGTATATCCTGTATTTTTCATGCTTATAAAATTGGAGCTGTTAACATCCAACGAATTTCTAGTTTAATGTTTCTTCTTGAGCTACTCATCTTCATGCCTGTACTGCTTTTTCCACTGTGTTGTTTTCTGCAGATGCTGGTGCATCTCTATTGTAGTCCCTCTGCAGTTTGATCACGTCATCAGAGAAGTGTCACACCAGAAGTTCTCACTGTCTGCTGTGCAGGAGACCACCAATAAGGCCATGGACCTTCACTAACTCAGCCTGTGCCATACCCAGCCAGAGGTGGTCTGGATGCAGAGCTGTAGACAAATATATGGCCACTGTATCTGCCGCGTGATAGTCAATGAGCCACTAAGAGGTCTGGTGATAACAAAGTCTCATTAACCATATATAGAGAAAAAATTCTGTACTAAGCCACTAGCTTAATATCTGGGATGTTTGATGCATCTCATTATTCTGGGAAGGCAAAAGTTTCTCCTCTTATAAAGGTCCTTGGAATTACTCTCTTAAATAATATAACCTCAGTTTTTGAGACATTAACCTCAATGCAGCTTTTTTCTAATAGTCTTGGAAAGATGACCACCTCATTCATTCCATTCCCCTCTCTTCCTCTGACTGCCGAATTGACTTCATTTTTCACTAGAATTCACGAAAATGACTTAACCTTAAAAAAAAAAAAGAAAAAAAAAAAAGAAAATCCCTCTGACAGTTCCAGAGTTCATTTATGTCTGAGCTTTATATAGCTATAATCTAGCTTCTATAGAACAAGCCCCTTGAAGGCCTTCAGAGGTTAAATATCTGTATTTAGATCTTTATCTTCCTATTACTCAATATCTCCATTCATTGCACTTTGATTTGCCCTTATGTAAGACCCTTGGCACCTTATTCATTTTTGCTTAATGTGGTTTTCTTCATTGTTCTGACTACACATTTTCCACTTCTTATTATAACTCAGACATCCATCCGGACAGAGTGAATTTGACAATTCACATCTAAGATTTTATCTTGATTTTTTTTTTTTTTTTCTGGAGAAACATCAGATTGAGTTGGACTTTCCTACCTGATAATGATGTGCAATGAATCAGCTAAGTAAAAGGTACCTTACCTCATCTTTTCTGACTGTCCAGGTTGGCCTAAAGGCTAAGAAGGAAAACTACAGAACATGAGCTCAGGAAGAAACCCCTGTATGAGAGGAAGGCACCAGCCACTCAGGGAAATTGGAGGTGTATGGTGAGGCTGAGTATTTGAAGTAGATGTGTAATAAGCAGATACCAAATGGCTGCAAAGCGGGCTAGGATCATCAGAGACTACAGACTGATTTGTTCATATTTATGTTGGGGAAAAGACTCATGAGGACAGAAAAACAATGGATACACTACTTTATCTTGTAGCAGATATATTAATATACTCTACAGAGTAAAACTAATCTGGGTTTCTCCTAGAAAACTCCACAGTTGAGGCCTGAAACACTCTGTTGGAAAAAGAATTCCTACTGAAATGGGGAGGAATTGGAAGAAGTAAGTGTATTGTTTAAAGATAACCATGTAGAACTTTTTTCTCAACATATTTTTCCCTGAAAATAAATGCCACTTATGAAGATTATAGTTTCAGTATGGAGATATTGTTTATGAATATAGAGTCATACATGCGAATACTATGTGTCCATAAGTTGTTCATATTCAACAACCTGTGTAAAATGCATGAACTGATGTTCAGCCAGCTGTCAACAGGTGGTATCAGCTCCAGCAGAAATACCTCTGTTCATGACACTGATTTTAAGCAAACTCGATTAGCATGTGGATGAACAGATATTGTCAAAAGATTTTTTTAGCTAAAAAAAAATATACTATGGAGGATCCAAGCTGTGAGGTTGCCAAACTATGCATTAATGTCATCAAGAATCAATGTGCTGGAGGAAGAAGATTGTTGGTTTCAATCATAACTGCTGGTTAAAGAAGTAGCCTTGATCCCGCTAAACAAGCATCTAACGGCTTTCATTGAAAATTGTACTTACTTACAACAACAAGTATATGAAGTTCTGACAGGTGAAATTCAGACCTCATTGAAATCAATGGCTAAACTGCATTTAATGGTAAGTGAGCAAGAATTCTGCTTGATCTTTTCTCCATTCTGCAAAAGTCTACATGGACTCTTCCATTGGATTCACTGGGACAGTCTGAAGGATCTCATTCTTCCCACAGCATTTATATAACAAGAAGTAACTTGGAAATCTTCAGTTATCAGGAAATGTATTGAGGGAACGTCTGATTAAAAAAGGACCACATGCACATACTGAGTAGAGGTTTGAGCATTATTGTAATCTTAGAGATGATGAGTCTTAAGCAGTCGAAAGACAAACATGAGAGTGGCACGTTGCCCAGCCATCCCACTTGCTGCCTAACTGGTTGATTTGCAGCCACTCTGATGGCTGCTGCTTTCTTGGCTATCAAGGCACTAAGCATGCTCCAGCAAAGGATAAATCACATTTCAGAGCTCCTCCTTCTACTGCACCAATGGCCTGGTCCTGGCGATGGCTGTTGGACAGCTTTGAAAATGCAGTGTAGGTACAACCAGACTAGACCAAAGTAACATCATAGTTCTTGAAGGCATCTGATCTTACTTTGTCTAGTGAATATCAGAAATTAATCCACTATGATCACATATTTTTTCTATGACTTTAAAATAATCACATTGATAGAACTCCAGAAAACTAATTCGTTTGTGCTGTTTTAAATGCTTGCCATTTCCAACAACCAGCAATGGTAGTTCAGAATTTAAAAATAAAGATGGTGGTTTTCTGATTAAAAAACCATAGCAGAATAATAAAATGTAAAATGAAATGCAAAAATGAAAGACAAATATATATAAAAAATCTTATTTGCTTTTTTACAGAACGAAAATGCTTAGTGGTCAGCCAGCAGGAAGACCTAAGCTCAGCCATGGAACAGATGCATTTCAGGATCCTGGAGAATGTTCTTCAGACAGAGGCCTATTCTGTTGAAAAGTGTTGTTGAGGAGACTTCTCTCTGAGAAGACTCTTCTGTAGGCATTTCCAAAGATGAGTTTTGCTTCTGAAAGAATTAGAAAGATGCATTGTAAGTAGCACAATGAGTGAAAATAAATAAACAGAACCTAAAGATTAAATTAGCTGTTTCCCTGGAAGATTTTGGAGGAAAAGCTTTCATTTTCCTGACAACGTTTGTAGAGGTGTGAAGATTCTGGTTTGCATTTTTATATAAATACTTTGCATAATGTTTTCTTTCTTAATAGTAACAGTTGTCTCTATGTGGACTTGCTGAGAAACTCAGTTATGTTTTGTTATATTCCATCTTGTCCCCCCTTTTTTTTTTTCCTTAAGAAACTTCTTTGTTGTTGTTGGAGTTCCCTGAGAAAACTAATATTGTATCCATTTTTGTCATTGCAATTCATGTGTAAAACACAAAATGTCAGAGAGAAAAGCAGGGGAAATTGTTTTACCTCGGTCATGGCTGACCCATCCCAGTATTTTCAGACATTTGAGGCCATTCGGAAAATGAGTATCATTTCAAAACCCGGCAGGCTCTTACTCCTAACTTGCAAATGAGGATTTAGGGAAATGTCTATCCAGATGGGTGCATACGGACCCGAGCTTCTCTCCCTGTGCTCCAAGCTCTCTGGATGGGAGCCAGCCCCAGGCTGGCAGCCACACAGCCGGGTTTGCTCTGCGCTGCGTTTGATGTAACGTGCCCTGTCTTCCAGCATATGGAGCTGGTCCTAACCAGCCCCCCCAGCAGGGCTCGCCACCTTACACAGAGTGTCTTACTGACGCAGCCACAGAGGTTCTAGACTGGAATAGTTTTGCCTGCAAGGTTGCTCTCTATTCACAAACTGGGAAACTATGTGTAAAATATTTCGGAGAGGCCTTCCTTTAGTGTTTTGGTCTGCTTACCCTTACCTGCTTAGAGAATCCGTCATGATGAAATGGTAGCTGGTGTTCTGTAGCATGATTTGCTATGAATACAGCTTTGGCACCACGTTTGCTTGTCCAAACCATTCGCATATCTTCAGTTCCCGAAGTCTGAAGTGACACAGCAGAGAAAGCAAAGCTTGTGGAGCCCCAGAGCTCTTCAGTTGAAACAAGACCACGAGCTGCTTGGGCAGCCGCTGCACATATTTCTGCCTCGCAGATTGATCAGAACTCTACTAAGTGGTTTGTGTCTTCTCCAGACCTGCAGCACAGTCAGGCATGTTTGCGGATTTCACAGCGCGCTGGAGAACTGTTCAGGGATGAGTAGTTACAGGCTGGTTCTGCTGGGGCACTTTCTGTTTACAGTTTCTAGCTTCAAACTACAGGGAATAGGAAGCAACGTGTTCTCAGCGATGGTTTATTGGACCCTTAATTCACTCCCCTGCTGATCTCACAAGCACAAGGTTGTTCACCTTCAGGTCACGTTATAAGGCTCACCGACTTTGTTTATTTATATTTTTTGCCAGTAGCGGGGATGTAGAGATGGCTGGGTGAACTTCCAGGATATTTGTTTCATTTTTTTAAGGTGAGATACTGCTCGTGTAACATTTTATTCAAGGATTGATCTTAATACTGGCCATTACTAGCATAAAACACAGCAATATCACCTTACTTTCTAAGCTGGTTAACATGTGACATTTTCCTGTTTTCCACTGTAAACCGCTATGGGCAAAGGCTGATGTGTTAATTGTGAATGCAGTAAGTCACACATATTGCAGCTAATGGCTGATGTGTCAGGTTTATTCTTGAAAGCTTTAGATAAATAATTCTTTTAAAAAAATCAAAATAGGTACCACTGGTCTCTTAAACTTATGTATTTGCTTTGTTTGAAATTAAAACTTCTGTCTTCACCTTTGGAAAAAAGATATTAAACCGAAGTACTTTCGAAATGTCTTTACTAAATGAAAAAATGAGTGC